>NW_024880779.1:0-11056 GCF_900700415.2 Clupea harengus
CCACCTCACTGGTACTGTTCTGCTCAATGCAACACTTTCATGACCTTTTTTTTGTTAATTCTACAATCGAAACTATCCACCAGCAGTTTATTAATATAGCACACAGATCACTTTATCTGGCTCTTTTTTCTTCTTTTCTTCTTCTTCCAGTTCTAAACTCCCAAGTGTGGTTGAAATATCTGGACCTCGTTTTAGAAAATCTAAATCTCCTCCCTGCAAGTCGTATTTCCTTCCTACTGAAGAATATCGTTGGTATGGGTGGAAAGCTAAACAGATTTCCCGTGAAAACACCACTGTTATACTATATAACAGACCTCTATGTTAGCTCTGACGTTAGTTGCGGTTGCGTGATTCTAGCAAAGAACTCGATGAAATGCCGTCTGATAGTGATGTCGGTTTATTCTATGTACCAGATCTCGAGCACACACAACACGCTACGATGGAGAGAGAGAAGGAGATATTAGGAGGTATGGTCCATAGTGTAGTTTGTCTTCTGGTTGGCCTTTGACTCCACAGGCCGCGATGTCTCCTCAATTCTCCTTGCTCCGTTCTCTCACCGGTCGTAGCGGTTGGTGTCTCTACGGCATCCTTTCTTCAACACAACACACTCAGTATACAAATTACATTTCAGTTATAGTCAATAGAATACACAACTTAGCATAATGGGTGTGTCTGTGGTCTGGTTGTGTGCATGCTGGGCTACCTATATATGAAAAGGTGTGAATGTCAGCAGACAGGAAGGGTCTTTCTGACCATTTGTGTGTTAATGAAGGTAGCGAGAATGTGACACATTCTTGTGGGGGAGGAACTCATATGAGTTGAAAGTATATGAAAAATGCCCAAATCTAACAATCTCCCCATCTGATCATAAATCAAAATACATCATGATCACAATAAAACCTAACAAAACCATAATGGACATAATCAGACATAGTGATCAAACAATCCAACATTGTTACAAAATTTCAACAAACACCATGTGTTCCCATAGTGTAGTGGTAAAAAGGTTTAGAACAGAACACATGTTCCTATAGTGTATCAATCTTCAAGATCTGGTGTCTCTTGAAACCAATATGCCATGTCCTTTATCTTCACAGGTGAAATCGAAAATCCCATTATTTGCTTGGGTAAAATTATTTCACGGCCCTTTTTGCACAGCGACCCCCGCCTTCCGCGAGCTGTGAATGGCGACCATGCATTTCTGGTTCATCAGTTTCTGTTGGTCAAGTCTTTGAATGTTGTGTCGTCACTGCTGTCCAACGGGTGAGGTGAATCTGGACAGCGGTGTGGGCTTGGTCAATGCAGCGGGTCAATGGTTCCTGCGTTTCAGTTCCCCTCATGCTGCTCCTTAGACTGTTGTTCTGAAAAACAAACAGAGAAAACTGCGGCAGTATCACATATTCCAAGAATGAGGCATTTCACTCATAGGACCAGAACAAACTATTTTGAAAAAAAAAAACATAACACTGAACATTAAAACTGCCTTAATACTAGGGCTCTGACCTATATCATCAACCCATATCTCATAATCATGTCCATAATCAAGTCCATCATCTAAATTCCCATCCAATCATCATATCATTGCTAAAAGCAATGAAATGATTAACACAAGAGCATGACTTGATTTCAGCCGTAGTCAAGTTGCTTCCCTCTTGCGCTCCACCAGAGATGGTTGTTCTGGGGCCATGCATTGTGTGCTGTGGGTGACGTCCGTTCTCCCTGTACCATGACTGTAGCAGAAGCAAGTGACAATACTGTGTGTGGTCTCTTACACTTACACAAAGTATGTTCCCCATCACGTGGCTCTGGATTTCTCCTCACCAATGGGGCTATCTGCACGGCTCTTGTCATTTCTGTACAGTATTGACTCTCAACTGGTCTAGCATTCACCTTATGTTCATGCTCCAGGAGGTCACGCTCTCGGCCCTCCAAACCTACAATTCTCTTTACAACTTTCTCAGCTAAAGCATCGCCTATAGCTTCCACTGACTCTGGTTCTATGTGTGTTTTGACCTCTGACCCCAACGGCGCCACAGTTTCCTGTGCCTTCTCTATCATCCCATCACAGTAACCTGGCACTGCCCACTCAACATGGCACAGCCCACTCTCAACTGGGGATTTTCCATCTGGCACCGAACGTAGACCATCTTTCTCAATGGTTACACACATATCACCTTTGTCAAGGTGCTGACTCTCAGCTGCCGTAAGAGAATGTAAGGAGGGCAGATTCAGTTTCCCGGAACCGCAGACATAAGGGCCTGTCTCTGATAATCGTTTAATTTAATAAACCTACAGAACATACTTTCATTGTCATATCTGGAGTGAGGGTTGTGCTTCCTCTTACCAAGGAGACGACATTTGTCAGCCCAGTGTCCTTGTTTTCCACATTTATGACATGCATTCCTAGATGTCTCTATTTTCCTAGTTCTGATGCTTCTAGGATCACCTTGATTTCCCACTTTCACATTTCTAAGCATGAACTCTGGATCTGTGTGTAGGCCATGTGTGCTGACATTTCTGACCCTTTGTTCTGTATTGCGTTCTATCCTCCTTGCTACATTAATTAGCATCTCAAAGGTGAACGTTGTGTCTTCCCAACCGGGTGTAGTCAACTTAACAATACTTCTGAGCTCAGGGACAGTATTATGCAAGAAATTTGCCTTCAAGGCACCGTTGTTATTGGTCATAACATTCTCCTCTGTCATCCCGCTCATGCCTGAATGTCTTAAGAACGCTTCAGCAAATCTTTGGGCAAATTCATCCACCGCTTCATTAGCCTTCTGTCTACAACCAGATATTTTTCCCCAATCTGTACTTGCATTGGTAGCCTCCTGAATCCACTCACGGACTGCCTTCCAGCCATGATCTAGGTTCTGTTGATCCTCTCCTAACCCAATATCAACATCCCGTTTCACCTTGTCAGCCTCTGTGTTGTTTAGCACAGTGCACAACAGTGAAACGCCATCATATGGGTGCAACTGATAAATCTTTCGCAAACGAGTAATCTTAGACCAGATATTCATCCCTGCTTTACGCGGATGCTGCAGGTCCTTTGACCACTGGTCAATATCTTGCGGCTTTGCAGATTTATAAGAATGCACTACATTTCTACCAGTATACCTAGATGTCAAAGCTCTCAATCTGACCAGGCCATCATTAACACCTGAGTCTACATTCATGTTCTTTGACCCACAATTAGCAATTAGCATCGGCATTGTTTGAAAAGCCTCTCGTCTCTCCCCCTCCCTGGGTTCTTTCAGGCTTGCTATTTCTGCCTCGTTCTTGGCCTGTCCTGCTTTTAATGTTTTCACATCATCTGCAATTGCTCGAACTATGCTGTTCTCAACATTCAGGCGCCATTCTAGCTCAGTCTTTTCATGTCTTACTTTAACCAATTCACCTTCAAGTGACGATACCTTATCTCTCTCAATCTTCAGAATTCTGTCTGATTCCATTTTTTTTTACAATTATAGATCACACATTTCTTTGCAAGTGGCCAAACTTGCGAAATCGCAAAAATACTTATTTTCCCCACTGTACATGGCAGTGAATAAATCGAATCATTGGCCGAAAGCATGTCATATCCGATACGATAGGTGGCACTGTTTTCATTGGAACTAGTGGTGATACAGCCGTTTCCGCTTGACCTCTTCACCACTACCAACAGCAACATTAGTTGATTGAGCATGAATCGCGTCTGTTCATCGGTCCAGAAATGAGTGTTGCCTTTTGGGTTGTCCATCGGGTTGTTTGTTTGTTTCTGCCGGCCGACGTGTTTATAAGTTACATTATTCAAAGGTGAAAGATAAAAGGCGAGAGAATCGCCAGGTGTTCCTTCTCTGACAGGTCTATTTTCGCTCTATGATTCCAGGTCACATTTTCATCCCGGTCCCTCATCTAATGTTAATACAGTGTTGTATAATGGTCTTGCTCCTATAATGTATAAACACGTAGGTTACAGGGTGGGTGTGGCAGAGAGAGAGAGAGAGAGAGAGAGAACGGTGATGCACACGGATCAGATTTAGCGACCGGAGCAAGGTTATGTTGCTGTAACGTTGAACTCTGTGCAATTAATACAATACAATACTTAATAGGCTAATTGATACAATATCTCCTCGTTTGAGTGTGGTTGTTTGAGTGCAATGGGAGTGTATGGTCGTTATTGTCTATAAAGCAGTGTTTCAGACCAAGGACCACTTAGCCAATACAAAAAACCTCGCAGACCATCTTTAACTAAATATCCCCGGAACAACATGCCTCCTACCCAGACCTGGCGCCAGACAATTGTTAGCGCACACATGATTTTCGCGGGTGGGCTCTCCTTTTTTACGTACCAGTAGGCTAGTTATAGATATGACAATGCGCAAGGCAAAGCATCTGGAACCCTGCTCCATGCGTGACTTGGATATGTTACAAACTATAGTTCGCTCACAGCCTACTCCCATCACACACTCAGACAGGCCAATGTATCACAAAACACAACGATGCGCATACCGACCGCAGTATTTCACTACCAACAGTAGGCTAGCCCACTGGCATTAATACAGCCATCCTAGTAGTCAACTTTTCATAATTAAGAGCTGTCATTATCCAACGTCACACAACACAGAATATAGTTATCATCTTGCTGTCTCAGCGGGAGAAAAAAACGCTGTTTTGAACGCAACCCCGCGGCGGGATAATGCCCAATGAGGCTGAATCATCTCGCCGTTGCACCTTCTCCTTGTCTGTGTCAGAGGCTTTCTCATTTAATTTTCTTTTCATAATCTCTGTCTTAAGCCACCAATTCATGACCTTGTTAATATATTTATTAGATTAGGCTACTACTGGCTGTGTTCTCTTCGTTCTGAGTTGTATGTTAGAAATGTCGCAATAATTTACTTTTGGCCGTCGTGGACCATTACGGGCCACTGGCGGACCGCGGACCACACTTTGAGAACGACTGCTATAAAGGAAGGCATTGCAACGGGAAAATTACCCGTTCATCGCATCCATTCGCTCTACCTGTCACGTCTCTGTCTATAGAGGGCAGCACCAGATAACCGAACAAAACTCAACTCATGCTTGCCTCACGGGTGCAATACCAAATTTCAATATTTGATAGAATGAAGAACAAATTAGTTGTGAATACAATCACCGAGTTTGAAAGGTATTGGTCAGGTGATAGCCGATTGACAGCTGATTTGCTTTCTGATTTGACAGTACTGCTGTGTGTTTTAAGCAAATAAAATGTGGACTGTTTACAAGCGGGCACCTGCTATCGTTGATTATACAGTAAATACGTTGTGAAATGTAACAAAAACACATCACAGTTAGAGTTGTATTAGTATTGATTGATTCACATCGATATGAATGGATGACATGACTAACAAGTGGTGGGAAATTAATATGAAAGTATTTGTTCGGTGAATTAGCGCGTTCTGTCCAAACAGTCGCAGTCAACGTTTTTGTCAACACAATGACAACACAGTGGCACCACATAAGTATCGTCATTTGAACGTCCTTATAGGTGTTTAAGGAGGGGTTGTAAAGGTGCTCATATCTTCGGACCTCTTCTGTTATGTTTGTCATAATCAACAAGAATAAGCTTGTGAGACAGTCTGCAGGATATTCATAAAAAAAACGTGTCATTAGTATGAACAGTTGACAACTTATCGTCTCTTTCGACTTCCGGGTCACGACCTGGGAGGGCGGCAGGATCTCAAGCATGCGCAAAGATGCAAAGTCCAGTTCCTAATCCAATTCATCGTTTACATGCCGCGATAGTCGAATTATCAACCGGATCGGATCGAGTTATCCAGGGGTGTTAATCGGATCGTAGTCGGACCGCAAATAGTAGAACAAAGGTTTTTACATGAAAGTTTCAGTCCGACTAAGCCAGTTATTCGAATGCATGTAACCACGGTCACTGATATAAACTCTACAGACAATAGGACATTCCATGCATCTGCCACCCAGAAAACTTCCTTGAGATATCACCTGGTTACTGGTTTTGAATATCTGATGCAGCTATTACCAGCAACAGCTCCCTGGTTGACTGCAATGCTGACACTAATAGGACTAGGACATATACAAATAATTTGTATGGTATGTTAGTCATGTTAAATTCTATCATGCGGCCATATTTATGTTGATTTTTGTGTAATTGTCCGGACTTCATTTGGAAAGTGCCGTTTAGCAGGATTTGTTCAGTGTGCTTCACCGAGGGGCATCCTTCTTCCGGCCGCGGTAAATCTGCGCGAGGAGGTGACCAGGAGATAATATTTGTTTTGGTTGCACGGGGAGGGGGATTTTGTATTGTATGTGGGCACCTCAGGGCTTAAGGAACCGCGTGTTCTTCGTCAATGTGGCCCCAATTTCTGCCAGGGCACACGGATTAGCACAACAGCAAACCTCCGATATCATTATCCGCTGTGTGTGCCGAGAACAAGGTAACATTTTTACCCCCCTTTACCTTATTTAAAGGACCGAGAAGGGGAGAAATCGAACAGATTTGAATTAACACGTGGAACCCGCTCTGCTCCTCGCGTCCAGAAAGAGGGTGCATTTATCATCTGAAACCTTAATCGTATGTTAATTAATTTTGAGTTGCCAAGAGCACAAACGCGTGTTCAGACCATGGTGAGGTTTTGTGTCGGCGGCAAACAACAGTAAAGCATGTGCTAGTGCCACGATGCTAACAACCAGCACATGTGTCTGCTGCACTCCGTAAGCAACTGATTAATATTGATTGAATAGTTCATCAGATTGAGGGCGTGACCACACATAGGCTGTGCAGTGTTCTGCGTACCAGCACATTTTGTGGCACAGAGAGTCTGAAAAACAGATGCTTTTGGGCAAAAATCTTCTTTACAGCCTTTAACATTGCAGGATGTTACTGACACACACAACACATGCATGTACACACGCACCCACACACACACACACTTTCACAAATATTGCTGGAATCACTCTCTCTACCTCTGCCTGTTTCTGTTACTGCTGTCCCCTCTGTCCACCCTCCTGTAAGGGCCGTTGAGATGGACCAGGTGTGAAAACAGAGGAACAGTGGGGCTCAGTCAGACAGAGGCCACATTAACCCAGCTCAATAACACGGCAGGCGCTCTCCCTCCACACCTCACTGCACAGGTGAAACGAGAGAGAGGGAGGGAGAGGGAGAGAGAGAGAGAGAGGAGGAGAGAGAGGAGTGCATCCAGCTGGGAGAAAAATGCCCCTGCCAGTGGGATGGTAATGAGCTACACAAGCAAGCCTCCTGTCTGACACGCTCATCTCTTCACTTCTTTCTTTCTCTTTCTCTCTCTCCGTCTCTCTATCACTCTGCCTCTCATTCTCTCTTCATCATGTTCAACATCTATCTCTCCTCGCTGTCTCTTTACTCTTGCTCTGTCTTTCAACCTCCCGTTGCTCTGCCTCCTCCCTTGCTCTCACTGTCTGCATTACAGCTGGAACACACTCTCACTCTCCCTCTCTTTCTGTCTCTCTCTGTCTCTCTCTCCCTCTCTCTCTTGCTCTCTCCCACCCAATCTTTCTTTCTCTCTCTCACTCTCTCCCTCTTTTTTTCTCTCCCTCTCTCTCCAGCCAGTGCTCTGTAACTCTGGCTTTTTAAATTGACCTGTAAATCAAAGATAATTAACTTCTGCCCATGCCGGCTCTGGACGCAGCAGGCTCTGGCTTATAATTAATATGCAGGGTCTGGAAAGGTGTGAAACTAATGAGGACAGGATATTCCACAGGCCGATCGAAGCACCACACTCACTGGCCAACAACACTCTATAGTCAGACAGACAGGGCGTCAGATAGGCAGAGAGAGACAGGCAGAGTGAGACAGGCAGAGAGAGACAGACAGGCAGATAGGCAGAGAGAGACAGGCAGAGTGAGACAGACAGGCAGATAGGCAGAGAGAGACAGGCAGAGTGAGACAGACAGGCAGAGAGAAACAGAACGTCAGAGAGTCAGATAGGCAGAGAGAAAGGCATATAGAGAGGCAGAAAGACACACACACAGACAGACAGACAGACAGACAGACAGACAGACAGACAGAAAGAAAGTCATATTTACAGAGAGAGAGACAGACGACAGAGAGTTAGAGAGCCAGAGAGCAACAGCCACAGCATAATGTTATGACATAAAGTTAAGGAATGTATCTTCTAATGGCATCCTTTTGTTTGGTGACATGTGCCATTGCACTCAGACCCTCATAAAACGACTCAAGTCTTTGGGATTTCCCATGCGCACATATTGGCGGCCAATAAGTTGCCTGGCTGGCCATTAAAACAGCCAGAAAAGCCCATGGGCAAATTCTTCAGTTTCAGTTTTTTTTCCATTCCAAAATGTGATATCGTGGAGCCACTGAAAATTGGCTTCACTGGAGACCTCCATCAGAATTAGCTTGTTTTGACAGAAAATAAGCTAGAGTCCAAGTCCTGATTTCACAGATGGGAACAGATCCACTGTACACAATAAGCCTCCAGCTGCTAACATGCTAATCAGACAACATAGATGGGCTTTTCCTTTCATCGCTCCAGTGTATTACCCCCTCAAGGCCCGTCCGTCAAATTTAGCACTATGGCAATGTGACACATTTAGCACAAAAAGAAAGCAGTCGACGCGAGCCGTTACAGCATTTTGCCACTGCTGCCAACCAGACAGAGGCGTTTCTCCCTAATTAGGACCTCCTTTGGAATTTAAGCCGTAACAATCAACAGCTTTACGCATGCGCTGGCGCAGAAAGGCTGTCGGCCCGATATCAAAACAGCAGACATGTCTGTCGAGCAGTGGGAGGGACTTCCTGTGCCATCTCTGGTGATGTCACCTTCAGGAGAACTCATAGTCATCAGAGAGAAACATGTCCATTATGGAAAGCTATTGTGCGCCTCTATGTCAGTGCACCTCAAAGGAAGACTTTAACAAGCACCTGCAATACAGAGGCAAGATGTGATGGCGGCAAATGGTTGTTTTGCATAAAGAGGTGCTCTGCCTCCTCTGGCCATATTCAGCTGAACTCCAGAGCCCATGAATTGTAGAGAAGTCAAAAATGTCCACCATTATGATGATCTATATGAATGATGGTAATGGCTAATGGTTGAGACTGATGTGAGGTGAGTGGTGAATTGGCTTGGTGGTTTGGAATTGTGGCTGGTGGTAATGGTATATCACCATGGTGATAATAATAATAGAGCTCACATGGTAATGGTAGGTTGGAATGGTCGTGGACTTGTGAGAACGCCTACTATACTGTAAATGGTACAGTGTTGAACTTGAGTGAGTTAACCACTACAGCATTAGAGGTCTCCACCAACAGCAAGGCCTGGACTGGAACTTCAAGCTGAAGACACAGCAAGTGGAACCTCATGTCCTCCTTACGCTGCCTAGCAATGGCAACAGGGCAAGTCCAGCTGGTCTCTCACTTGAGTTATTCAGTGAAGCACTCTGTATGAGCTGGTGTTCACTGTTCAAAACATTTTCACTGCGTTCCCCTGTTTACTGGGGAGAGTGAACAAACAGTGCTTTCCCCTCCCTCAACATCCACAGCTGAAGTGCCCTTGAGCAAGGCACTTTACCCCTGACTGCTCCCTGGGCACAGCCTGCTGCTGCCCATTGCTCACTGCTCCGTGTGTGTTTGTGTTTGTGTGTGTGTGTGTGTGTGTGTGCGCGCATGCTGCTCATATAGTATAGGATAGGTGTGTGTGTGTGTGTGTGTGTGTGTGTGAGAAAGAGAGAGACAATTAAAGACAATTTAAGCTAGTGTTAAGCAACGTTTATGTGTAGCACATTATTTATTTCTCCTTGTTGCCTGAATATTGTGTTGGTAGTTAGCACCCGCTACATGCTAATGATGTGATGTACATGTTAATAGATTCACACGGGGCTGCTCCTGGAGATGTAACACATCCCTGCAGAGGCATAAATGCAGTGAAACATTCCAATACTGTCTCACAGTATCACAGTTTTTCTTTCATAATCTCCAAGGATCTGCGAGAGCCGTGTTGATCCAGTAGTTGGCTGACGCGTCCCAGAGAATCCGACAGACACAGTGACAGATCTAACCATCTGTGCTAGTACTCCCGCCATCCAAAATAAAATACAATTTCAATTAAAGTCAACTTGGGGACAGGCAAGTAGGTTTTAGCACACCGCAGTACATCATGTAAGTGTCATACCTGCTACACATGAATTGTCTGATCTATCGGATCCAGACTTCACAGTGCAGACTTTCTATTTGTTATATTATTGAACACTGCCATGACACCTTGTCATTTCATTAAAGCATGGATGTCTCATAAATACAATATACCTGTTGTAAATCTAAGAAGCACAGTCACCTGAAACTGCATTAGATGGGCTCACGTTAGAGTGAAAGACTTTTGTCTGTCTTACGTCACGGAATATTGCAATAATACTCTTCTTTTTTATTCTTTCTTTTCTGCACTCTTTTTTTTTTTTTTTTAAGGAAAAGAAAGGAAACAATTGCAATTCATTGCCACAGCTGCCCTTAATGTTGTACACGGTGCGACTTTCCATTTATATTGATTTGGAGCCGGTTCAGTCTGACCTCAATGACTTGTGGCGCTACGTGCCCGAAGGCTCACTGCTAATAGAGGTGGGGGACTGAACGAGCCTCAGTCTCTCAAGACCAAAGAAAGCAGAGAGGAGCAGACAAAGAATCCACTAATACAGTTTCACTGCAATAAGCAAACGCTACCCGAACAGGAATATTACCTTTTACACAGGCACACATACACACACGGACAGACAGACACACACACACACACACACAAACACAGAGAGGAAGGTAGAAATCCATTCAGGGAGTGACTGTGTGGAAAGGAGTGTTACTCTGGTGAATCATTTGTTGGAAGAACAGAAGTGTTTCTGCCTGAGGTAGCTCATAGTGTCTATCTACACAGACACACACACACACACACACACACACACACACACACACACACACACTGGGTGAAGCCTGGAGGAATTCATTTAAAAAACAGCAATTTCCCGGAGATCATGTCTTCCTAATATCAGGAACCTAGTGTGTTTGTGTGTGTGTGCGTGTACA
>NW_024880781.1:0-11006 GCF_900700415.2 Clupea harengus
CGCCATCTTAAACATTCATTCTTGTGTTACAACCATTTGCATTCAGTGATGGTTGACACATTTTTGGGGATTTTTTTTTGGAGGTGAAAGCTAAACAGCATTGATTTCAAAATGTAGTTAGCCCAACAGTTCCTCCATGTATGCTGGCAAGGGGGAGTGAAAAGACCATATTGATGCTCTTCAACAGCCCAGTTTACCTGACACGTAGCTGTGATGATACTATAAGATTATGAATTGAGATTCTTGGATTTGAATGATAAAACAAGTGTACATTTTTAAAATAGGAACTGATTTAATGTTGCTCGTCATGCAGCATCTACCTTCCATCTCTTGCATTGCGTGCAGAACACAGCGAGTGTACAGTTTCTTTATATGACTCAATCAAATGCATGATATAGGTGCTGTTAGCACTTTGGTTTTAAGAGTGAAGCTTTAGGAAAAAAACAACACTATGACAACCATCATAAAAGTCAAGAATCCCTTTTATCTACTAATACAATCACTAATATGTATCCTACATTACCCAATCTTCCTTTCTATTATAGTTGTTTAATCTTTTTGAAAGGATAAGCTAGTGCCCAACATAATAGTACAGTGTAACAAAGGACAAAGAGTACAAAATAAAAAATAGTAACTTCAATATAAAAGTGCAGCTCATGATCCTCACCCTACCTAAAACATACATCAAATCATTTTTAGCTTTGTATAATCAAGCTTTTGTTGGTTAGATCATTGACTGACAGTGTCAGTGCTTAAAAAACCAAGTCTGTTTAGAAACAGAGGCACCCTCAGTCCAAATGGCAAGAAGAAACCTCCCAAGACTCTCCCCTGTCGTAGAACAGGTACTTGATGAGGGGGCGCGGCAGAGGCAGAGTGGTCATCCTCTTCAGTCTCTGGTGGTGCACCTGCTGGCGGATCCTCAGTCGGCACAGATGCATCAAACAGAGGGATGGCTCTGAAAGTTTCAAGGATGTTTCAAGATTATAAATATTGAAGTATTCGAACACTTTCGCTTAGATTGGATCAGGCTTTCATTATTGTACACTTTTAATACATCAAGCGGCTAACAAAACCCATGATGACATTACATACAAGTATCCTAATATGGTTTATTAAACATAAATTCATCCAAAATGGCAAAAACTATAAATTCAAAGCAATTTGGAAAGTAACTAATTGTACTCACTTGACTTTTCTTTGATGTGCACCCAGTCCTGGTTGCTCTCAAGAAGTTCTGTGATTCTGGAACACAGTTTTACAGGACCAGTGTAATCTAGGAGACGGTCAATTATAGGTCCAGTCCAATAGGAGTGAAGGGGATCGGCCATTATGTCACAGAACTGAACAGAAAATGATAAAAGATAAGTTAGGAAGGGAAAAAAAATGACCACCGTATTCATCCATATACACTAAACCGTATACACAATGAGTGACACAGCTGTAACCGGTGCAACACATTTCCTCCTAACCTGTGCAGCTGTGCTCTGACGAGCCTCATCAAACCAATCATCCAGCTCCAGCAGGCCATCCCTGGTAGGATTCCTTCTCTTGATTGGAGGATGTGGGTTGTTTCCATGAACACAAGAAAAACAGGCTTTGGCATCACATCCATTGTCCAGCAGGAGCTTGAACATGGCCGTTTGCTTCAAACAGAAGAGGAAAGCCCCTGGGAAGGTGGTGGGGTGTGTTGGCATGCAGGCATTCACATCGGCACCATACTCCAACAGCAAAGCAACCATCGGTGCATTTCCGTGTCTCACGGCTACCAGAAGGGGGTTGAAAGCGTCCACATTAGGGTCAGCACCAGCCTCCAGCAGCATGGAGGCTGCATCTATGTTGCTGCTGCGGACAGTGAAGTGGAGGGCCGTGCAGCACCGGTCGTCATACTTCTGGGAGTGGTCGGGCAACAGCAGGGTGTTGACGTCAAAGCCGGCCTGAATGAGAATCTCCAAGGTCTCATCTCTATCATGCTCTGCTGCCAGGTGGAGCGGACTGATGTAGCTCCGCTGCACAACTTCTCTGTCTGTGAGTGGAATCAGTAAGGACACAAGTCTGCCCAAAGACAGAATGAAAATTAAAGACCTTATAAACTATATATATATAGCATCAGAGAAGTTACCTGAAAGATTTGGTTGCACTGAGATATGAACTTCATGTTTGCTGCCTTTCGGAAAATGTTTTAAATGTCAAGCAAGCAATTCAAGTTGATTTCAAACTACCAACCTAGCATGCCCATTCTTTGAAGCAATGTGGAGAGGGGTTAGTCCTGCTTTAGTTGTTTTGTTCACATCTGCTCCCTGAGACAGAAGCAGCTTCACCACCTCTTCATGACCATTCTTGGATGCTTCATACAGAGCTGTTGCTCCATCGCTAGCACGAGAGTTAATATTTGCCCCTTAAAAATACAAAAGAGATAAGTTGTTACACCTGAATACATTTACAAAACAATAGAGTATTTCACGTGGCTATTTGAGTATTAGTACAACCAAGTCAGCATTATTAACAGCATGCCTTCTTGTTTGACCAGTTTGACCTCAATCGTGAAATGAAACTAACCATGTTCAATGAGGAGGTTCAACACTTCAGCATTATTAACAGCATGCCTTCTTGTTTGACCAGTTTGACCTTAATCGTGATGAAACTAACCATGTTCAATGAGGAGGTTCAATACTTCCGTGGCTCCTCCCTGGGCAGCTACAAATAGTGGCTCAATGCTGTAAACATTTTTGGCACTTATGTTTGCTCCAGCTTCCAACAGTAGCTTGCACATGCCCAGATGTTTGTTATTCACTGCTTCATGTAATGGTGTCACTCCCTCGAGGCTGGCCTGGGAGGCCTTGGCTCCTGACTTCAGTAGAAGCTCCACCAGTTCCTCAGTTGCCTTTTCACAAGCTAGAAAGGATGGGTTTATTGAGAGATAGATAAGTACAGATCATTGGTTGTGGGTGTAGGATTGAGCAGCTCTTCAATATCCCTTTATTAGGAGTACCTCTGTAGAGAGGTGTTTCTCCTAATTCGTTGGGTATGTTGGGATCTGCTCCTGCCGCAAGGAGACACTGGACACATGACTGGTGTTTATAGTCCACAGCCACTATCAGAGGGGTGCAGGTCATGTTGGCACGTTTGTTGATAAGTTGAGGAGAGGCTTTTAGTTGGATAGAATGAAAACAGAATTAGGATTAAAATGACACCTTTGAAGAGGCTTGTAGACATTGTATTCCACTTAATCACAAATATACAGTGCAAACAGTATTCCAGAAACTGTGCCGTCACAAAACAGAAAGATTGTCTCTCATTCATACCTCTTATTAGCACTCTCAAACATTCCTCGGAGCCGTAGTGGGCAGCCTCGGTGCAAGGGTATCCAGCCCTCTTTGTTCGGTTTACTCAGAATTTCAGAAGGCTCGTTCTGCAGTATTTCAAGAAGTCTTTTTGACATCATTCGCCCAGATGGCTGAGTTCAGAGCAGATATGTTCCTATAAGACATATATAAAACATGAATACCAGATAGTTTAATTTTTTATTCAAATAAATAAATAAATGGTAACAGGATGTATGGAGAGGTAGAGGGTTCATGACAATGATAACGACCCTACCAGGACGCAGTGCTCTGGTAGGGCAATCACTTTATTTACATGTAATTGTTTTGTGTATAATTCGGGTGTAACATTCAAATTTTATTTGAATAATGAAAATTGTGCAGGTATCCTTACGTAGGTTTTCACTCTAACTCTAACAAACAATCCATTTCTCTTTCCCCAGGACCGCATCGCCACTTTTTCTCCAGCAGAGACACGTAAAGGAACTTTCTCATTTTGGCTTTCACTATAAAAAGGAGCAGCAACAGAAATAGCAGAGTTGCCAGATATGACTTTAAATTCAGCCTGAAGACAGGAAGTTAGCAACCCAAGCTGTTAAAAGCTCCAGTGAGCATTTCACAAAGATATAAATCTGTCTAATTCTCACTACCAATAACAATGTATATTCACAAGGTGAGGCCACAATGCTATCATTTCTAGGCAGCCACTGGAAATACATAGTTGGTGAATTCAGACAGAAAAGGTAGCCTGTGCATATAATACATATTATTACATAGTGAATCTCAGTATCACCTGGGGAAATTGTCAGTTTGAGGAAGATCTGCGTCAATGTTCTGAGTATGCAAAGCTGCTTGTCTCTGAGCTCTAAAATGTCCCTGCACCTGCTGAAATGTTGGCACGGTTTGTTCCCCAGAGGAAGAAGATGAAGAAGATGACCCCTGTGTTGTATGTTGTGAGGGCACTGAGGAAGGCCGGAAGAGATCAGCCAGGCTGCGTTCAATGGCAAGCTGGATCAAGTCATCCTCAGATAGATTACTGTAGATGCTGTAGTCCTCATAAGCCATGTTAGCCCCAGCCATGTAGACACTAGCAGCTGTCATGATGCATCTGGCAGAGTGAAAGATTAAGTAGACTGTTATATTCAATTGTGGTGCCAAATAGTGTGTGAATGTGCATGCAATTACCATTCTGGTGCAACTCAGCATTGCTCATGGTCAAACGTCACGCTTTGACCTTGCTTGTATTATGTCTGTGATATTTATAGGAGATAAGTGACCTATTTCTTCAGCAATGATATTTCACTCAACACCACCACCCTTGGAGCAGACAATTCTGATTTCTGTCCAAAATGTAATGCTAAAGACCTCACGAAATATGATGCCAAAAATGCAGTATATCAATTCATCTGGCAAGGTTGGTCAGACATAAGAGATTTTTCTTTTTAATTGCAGTGTATATCAGACTGTTTAAAAATAGTGCAGCTACACTTAAAATCTAATATTTAGTAGGATCTGCTCATTTCAATTGGCTCAAAATTTAAATGAATAAAAGTTTGATGGTGTCTTGATGATTCCATGCACTCCAGAACAAACAGTTTTGTTATTTTGCTATTGAAAGATTGGAAGAAGCATGAATGTTTGCATTTGTACTGGCACAGTCAAGCAGATAGAGCTCATTTGTTTGGGGTGAAAGAAGGCAACATTTCACCCTGTTTGAAGCTCTAGGTCTGAGGCTTTTCTCTGTATGATCTGAGACAGAGAGAAATGAAATAGAAAATGAGTTCGAACAGAAAGAGTAGGATTGCTTTCATAAAACATGGGTACTGAATATGATAAACAATATAATACAATATTGTGTGTGTATATATACGTATATATACAGTATACAGTAAATTGGAAAACACAGTTGATTTTACAGAGAATACATTAAGGATAGCCAACTATAACATTAAAATAACTGATGGTGCTTTGAAATGAATAAATAAGGATAGATATGTGCAATTATTCAATGTTCATAGAAAAATGTAAGGGTTATCATAACTATAATCCATATCGATGTATTAATGGTGTTACTGTTCCTGCAAGTACTGATCAGCAAATTATCTTTTATATTTTTCCCTGGGTAAAAAGCTCTGAATTTGTCAAGTTTAACTTTGATAGAGTTCATTCAGGTGTATAGCTACAGCCAATGCAGGACAGTACAGTAATACAGCAATTACTTTGTGCAATTCTTAACTCCAGTTACTTAAAGTACCATAACAGCCCAACAGCAAAAATGTTAACTTACTTAAGATGAAGCCTTCTGCCTTTGTAATAGTTGTTATTTTTATTTTTTTAATTATTATTATTATTATTATTATTATTTAAAAAAAAGGTCTGGATGCTCTGCTGTGTTAAGCCTGACTGCCAAATGAATCTGTGTGTCTCATTCTAACCTTCAAGGACCATTTCTACAGGGTCTTTGATTTCAGGTTTACAGCGTCGCTGACCATTTGTTGTTTTCCTGCCAGCTGAATGCATGGGGGTAACAACACCCCCATCCCCTGCAGTTGCAACGCCCTTCCATGTTATTCAAATGTGGAAAAAGTATGAGGGACTATACAGTGGCAGTGTTTTAACATGAGGTATTCTGAAACTAAAAGAGAAAGCATGTGCGTTTTACATGAACCACCCCATAAATAAAGATTATCTGCACAGCTGCAAACATTCTAATCTTCAAAGTCTGGCATGTGGTGGTGCCAACCCAGATAAAGATGTATCGGACTACACACGCCCCAGGGTTTGTTTTGACTCTGGGGAGAGTTGTGTCCATGGAAATACGACCCAGTGTTGGTAATGAAAAAAAGCACTCAGGTTTGCTATACTCAAGGTGTCCTTCCATCTGTCATATTCTATTGACAATTAACAAGGCAAACAGTAAAATGTTGTAAAGGGGTAGCTATAATATAAAATATAAAAAAGAAAGATAGATACATACGAGGTGAGGGTCAAGTACTGTAGCAAGGGCACAGGGTGGGGGATACACACTGCCACCAGGTGGAACCAGCCTCCTGATGGTCATTTTGTACCACAGATAAATGGAGCAATTGTAGCCAAATTAGGAATAAGGTTTTATTCTTTATAACACGCTGGTGTAGCATTGACTGTAGTGAGACAGTCCCAGAAACATCCCATTCTCCTTATCTCTCAGAGAACAGAGTCACGCATGTAAGAACCAGATATACATCAAGAGTGCCTCTGCTGAACACTAATTCTAACTCTTAAAGGATATAATAATAATATGAATAAAAGAATCACAAGACATTCATTCTGATTTGCAACTCCTTCACTCCCCATACTGGACACTCAGCCTCTGCTGGAAATAAACAAAGAGGGTGATATAATTAGTAACACAAGCAAACAAACAGGCACACAGCAGATAAAAAGATGGTAGAGATGGCCCAGAAGGACAAACAAAACAAAAAAGACAACAATTGCAGCCCTGCCAGTTCGTAAATGGAATGCTGATCCAATGGAAACGTGAGTTTATAAAATATAAATAGAGGCAAATCAGCAGGGTCCTTGCCGTGTGTGCCAGAGAGGTATCAGGAGTTACCCAAGTCAGGCAGCAAGATGCCGACCCTGACCTACATTCCCCGAGATGCATCATGAAGCATGACATTAGAAGAGAAACAACAACAATAAAAGTAAAGCAAGCACCATTATAGTAAAGCAACAGCGGTCAGATAAGGGGATTTCTGCTACCTGGCTACTTCAGCTACCACCATTTAACTAGAATAAAACATCTGATTTCTGCTTGTAAAATAGAAACATTATGTTGCAGTGGATCAGGTTGACATAACTGAGCTATTATCCACAAGATGGTTGTGTACTGTGTCAGTCACTTGACTTGTGTTAGTACATTTTTTTCCATAGTAATTGCAGACCCAGGGCTCCACCCCTGCATCATAGGAGGCAGGGAACTATGTCTGAAGTACTCAACTAAAGCTATAGCACACTGCTTGACTTATCAGCCGCTTTTGACACAGTCAACCACCTTCTGTCTATACTAGGCATTTCTGGCAGGGTACACTCCTGGTTTGAATCCTACCTCACTGGGCGCTCATTCAACATGTCATGGCAAGGTCAGCTGTCTGTACCTCACCGCCTCACCACTGGGGTGCCCCAAGGCTAGGTGTTGGGACCACTTCTCTTTGCCATTTACACCACCTCGTTGGACCCCATCATCCGCTCGCATGGTTTTTCATATCACTGCTATGCAGATCACCATCTTCAACTTGATCTGGCTAAAACGGAACTGTTGGTCTTTCAAGCCAAACAGGCCATACACCGCAACATCGATATCAACATCGACTCCTTATCTCTTGCTCCTTTCAAAGCAGCAAGAAATCTAGGCGTCATTATCGATGACCAAATAACATTCATCGACCACAATTGCCTCTGTCTCCCGGTTGTGCCGCTTCGCTCTATTCAACATCCGCAAAATCAGGCCGTACCTTACCAAGTATGCCACCCAGCTGCTGGTACAAACCTTGGTGATTTCCCGCCTTGACTACTGCACCGCCCTCCTAACGGGCCTGCCGGCATGCGTGGTAAAACCACTACAGATGATCCAGAACGCGGCGGCGCGTCTGGTGTTCAACCAACCGAAGAGGGCACATGTCACCCCTACTCATTGAGCTCCACTGGCTGACTGTAGCTGCTCGCATTAAGTTCAAGTCACTTATGCTTGCTTACAGAGTGATTTACTGGTTCTGCTCCCACCTACTTAAATGCTCTTGTAAGGGCAAATGTTACACCCAGGATGCTGCGCTTGTCTAATGAGCGTCGTTTAGCACTGCCGTCTGTGCTAGACTATACTCATTCATAGCTCCATGTTGGTGGAACGAGCTGCCTGGCACTACCAAAGCAGGGGCGTCCCTCTCTACTTTTAAGAAGCTCTTGAAGACCCAACTATTCAGAGAGCACCTCCCTTCTTAACTTGCACTTCTACTAGTACTGAACTTGCACTTACAGTAGTTACATTCCTGCACTTTTTTTCTATTTCTTATGTAAAATAGTATTTATTGTTACACTAGGTCTCTATTGCTCGTGGCTTGATTGTTTTCTCCCTTGTACGTCGCTTTGGATAAAAGCGTCTGCTAAATGATTCAATGTAAATGTAAAACATTTAATGATGCAAGAAACAATATACTCTACTTTAATTAGGGTGCCGGAAGGATAAGTGAATTCAAAGCATAGCAGAGCCATACTTTGACTTACAATGATAGAAGGACCCCAGTTCAGTGAATGTTTTTTATTCTAACGAACACAAAGACATAAAGGATAAAATAGAAGAAATAAGAAGCTGCTAAATTAGCCAGCAGTCTATCTGGAGGAGGGATTTGTCGTTCATAGTAATGCTTCCTCAGAGGACTACTGGTTGTAGTCTACTACTGAGTGCAGTTGTTACTCTTTTCTGTGGGTAGCATGTTGGCAGAATGGTAGGAGTCAGCTTTCAGAGCATGATTGGGGCTGGGGTAATCGTTGAGTTACAACAATGCCATCTTGCTGGTATGCACAGCTGTATTTATATAGTTTTAATCTGTGCCTTGTAAGCATTCCAAATAACTTTGAAATGATCTTGGCATTGCACTACAAACATAGAGCCTAAACATGACAATGAATACATAAACCTACAGATTTGTTTAGGTACTCATGGATTTGCACGTATTGATAATAACAAGTAATCAGTGACTAAAACCAAATACAATGTTTCTCAATTAAGCTATATGGTTCCGTTTTTCACCCATCCATCCACTAAACCAGGGGTCCCCTAGCTCATCTAATTGGCTAATCAATTTGGCCAGTTGGAAGCAGTGTTTTTTCTCAGAGAGAAGTGTCGTCTGTTTTGCTATCCTCGCATAACATAATGGCCTGAAAGTAGTCTGTTTGGCTGTCCCAGAACCAGAACTGCATGCCATCAATGATAGAACTACAAATTCTGCATCGTGCCAGGAAGGTCTGCAGCAGAATGTCAGGCTATCCATCTGTGGGGTGACCATAGTGCTGCTTCATAGATTCCGCCTTACCCTGTTGAATATTTTCCCTAGCTATGTTTCTGCCCAGAGGCCACCCTTCCTTCTATACCCTTCCTTCAGAGGCCTTAAACACATAAGTCAGTCTGCCAAAGAGTCGTGACTGCAGAGTCAAAGTCTCAACTTTAATCCAACAGAAATGAAGTGGCAGAACGAAGCAGGAGGGTCAAGCAAGAAAGCCTACTGACATCACAGAGTTGAAAGACTTTAATATGGAGGAATGGGCCAAAAGTCCCCAAACTGTTGTGTAAGACTGATATAGTTCGTGGAAAAATTTGATTGGTTTGAAGGTATTGTTGTTAAAGTTACAGTCCTTGATTCTAATCAAACACGCTTTGTGTTTGAGCTAAAAAAAAAAACGAAATACACTGGTGCTCATACACAGATGTGCGGACACATTTATGCAGATTTTCTGGAATCACTAAGGGGACCAAGTATGTAGTCAATTTGTTTGACTTACTAGGCCTATTTGTGAGCAGTAATTGCTTGTAATCTGTCTCTTCCAAGTGTTGCATGTTATTTCCATATGTTCATATTTTTCTTGCACCAATTTCCATACATCCAAGATGGCCACATAGAAGGACAGGTCTTGTTCTGGGGCGGTTTGGAATAGATTATTTAAATATTTTGGGCAAGGACACCCTCTCTATGTTGCTTTGCGTGGGCAATGGTGGGATGGCAGAGATCTGTGAAGGACAGTATTTCTGCATCCTGGGCTTAACTCTGGTTTTTGACAATGACTCTGACTATTATTCCTCACTAATTGACAAAAATAAAAACAACCCAAGGTTCCCCTTCAACACAATTTCCTGACTAATAAAGCCACAATGCAGTTGACCACTCTATCCCTATAACCTGTAATAGTTATGAATTTTTTCAATAACAAAATTGTGACGATAAGTGATAATATTAACAACCTTCTTTCCTCTCTCAATCGACTAGAAGCCCCTTCAACATGTTTTAATACTACTAATCAGAAACACCCATGCGACCTGGAGTTTTCCTACAATCATTCACACCTATTGATATCTTGACAACTTACCTCCTCATCATAATCCTCAACATGCCTATTACACCCTATCCATACAAATCTGCTTAAGATCGCTCTACCTCTAATTAAAGACTTTACTTTGAATAATAAATAACTCTCTGACTTGAAACCATCTCTTATAAAGCCAAACCTTGACCCCAATTACTTGGCCAATTACAGACCTATATTTAACCTGCCTATCCTGTCAAAAATACTTGTAAAAACAGTATCAAAGCAACTTTGTTATTTTCTACACAGAAAGAACATCCAACAAGTTTTTCCAGACAGGCTTCAGAGCCCACCATAGCAATAAGGTAGCTCTAGTCAAAGTCGTTAATGACCTACTTATTGCATGTGATAATGGATGTGTTTCGATAATAGTCCATGAGTACCATGTAGGCATCAAAGGTTATGCACTTCCCTGGCTTTGGTCTTACCTCTGTGACCATCATCAGTCATGTCCATAATGAACCATCTAGTCATACAAACGTACATTATGGAGTCTCCCAAGGCTCTGTACTTGGACCCCTGCTCTTCTCTTTGTACATGCTACATTTAGGCTCTGTAATAAGGAAGCAT
>NW_024880782.1:0-11002 GCF_900700415.2 Clupea harengus
TTCTCAAGGGCATCACCTGAGGTGTCCTGCACTGACAAAAGTGCTGTTAAAACCATCCCGGATACAGTGAATAATCTGACTTGACTTCCAGGGAAGCTCTGGCATCTTTCTCAAGCCAGTGTCAAGCAGACCTGCCCACTGCCCAAAATACTGAGTCCATCCCTTGCATGTCTGAAACACTTGATGCAGGGCCAGAGACTGTGGACTGTCTGGCTTACAAGGAACAACCTGCTGTCAAAACAGCATCAGCGGATGATGTCATGAGTTCAGATGAAGCTCTTGGATCTGCCTTTAAAGCTTCAGCTTCACCACAGCTGTCCATTCCACCAGGCACTGCCCAGTACCCCAGCTGTTCCAACACACTGGATGCAGTGCCTGCAGGTTTGGAGACATTTCAAAGTCAGAGAAGAGGGTGAGGCCGGAAGGAAGGTAGAGGAACAATCCTTGAAGTGAACCTTTTTGTCTATCGTGAGGTAAACTTCTTGTCAAATAGATCCTCTAGAGTTTGGTCTCACCTTTATGCTAATGCACAGTGTAGGTGCCATATGCACATCTAATGATTTTGGGATACAGGCCTCACTATATAATTGTTTATGAAAGGTATTTAGTATTAAGTTCATGATTTGATTATCGTTATTTATATTATTGTATAGTATATGTACTATTTAGTATTCATTCATTTCATGATTTACCTCCATTGATATATTGATTGATAATAGGTGCCTGTAGCTTTAAGGGCATTGTTTTGGTTTAACTGCGCTGCCGTAGCTAGGCAGTATATGACCTGTGGATGGCACGAGAAGTTAAGGAGTCTCACGGTTTTTCTGACCGTGTCGTGTCGTGTCGTGTCGTGTCGTGTCGTGTCGTGTGAACTTGTTAAGATAGTTAGTCAAGGATACATTATAAGTTTTACATTACATTAGGTGGATTATTTAATGTTTGTTAATGTCTTTGCTACAAATAAATATTTAAAATTCATCTACATTGGAAGACACACCTTTTTGGAAATGAACACGCGTCAGCCATAGGCTCCACTACGAAAATAAGAAGAGTTTTTATTGGAAAACCCTACAATCAAGTCAGAAAAACCTTCATCTCCGGGAGGAAAGTGGACTTTGGAAAGGACAAGGCTCGTGGAAACTGGACTGCTTCAACGGACAACGTTTTCAAGGTATCTCGTTGAAATTAGCCCCGCATTGTGGATTGTGGAAGCTAAAGGAAGCACGGTAAGCAGTGAAAATTTGCCTTGCTAAGTTTGGAAAGTTGCCATTATGCAAGAAGGATATGAAGAGCTAGCTTGTAAAAAAAGAGAATCCAAAATGACTGAGAAGGCTGTCGAGGAAAAAGTGCACAGATTGACTCAATCTAGAAAAGCTAAGCTAGGTCATCTAACTAGCCAAGCTAACCACCTCGAACGGCTAATGGAAGATGACGCTAACGTTAACACAGTTAAACAAAAATTACGTCTGGATTATCAAGATTCAATTGGAGAATTGTGCAAGATAAATGATGCTTTAACACATGTACTTTATGGTGAAGAATTGGAAACTGATCAGAGTTCATGGTATGAGCCAAAATTAATACACGTCCGTGGATTTATGCAGCCAGTGGAAATGTGGATAAAGGCAGCTGAAGAGCGCGCGAAACAAGCTAAAGAATGTGACGCAGCCATTCAGCCAGCAGACAGTGTGTCGATGGTGTCCTCTGCTCAAAGCAGTTATAGCAGAAAGCGTGGGTCAGCTGTCGGAAGTAAAGTGTCCAGCACATCCTCAGTGCGCCTCAAAGCTGAAGTAGAGAGAGCCACATTACTTGCACAGGCTGCAGCTCTGAAACAAAAGCAAGAACTTGAACGTCAGGAGGCTGAATTAAAAGCAAAAAGAGAAGCTTTAGAACTGCAAACGGCTATTGCCGCCTCTGATGCTAAACTCAAAGTTTTGGAAAATTATGAAATTGAGCGTGTAACATGCACACATGTAAGCCCTGTAGGTGGAATGACTATTGAGTCTGGATATTTACCATTAGGCCTACCCGTGGGTCAAAATCCAGTTATCAACCTGGAAAATGGACAAGGTGAATTCAGGCCACTTCAACCCCAGTCTACTGCCGTGCAACAGAGTAGTGGTAACTTTGTAACAGATGACTACACCGTTGAAACGCTCTGCAGCGTAATGACGCGCCAGAACAACATCACAGAGTTAATGGTGAAGCAACAGAGAATGATGACACTGCCCCCATTAGACATCCCTACTTTCAGTGGCAATCCATTAGACTACAATGTGTTCATAAGAGCCTTTGAACACGGCGTAGAATCCCGCACTGAAAGCCTCAAAGACCGTCTCTACTTTTTAGAGCAGTTCACTAGCGGGCAGCCCAAAGAGCTGATAAAGAGTTGCCTTCACATGAAATCAGATGCAGGATACCACAGGGCCAAACAGCTACTCAAAGAGCATTTTGGAAATGATTATAAAATCGCCATAGCCTACATGAACAAAGTGTTAAACTGGACACCTATCAGGCCAGAAGATACTGAGTCTTTGAATGCCTTTTCACTCTTCCTAACAGCCTGCTGCAACACCATGGATGAAGTGAGTTACATGGAGGAGTTGGATAATGTTGCAAACTTGAAGGCTATCGTAGCAAAGCTTCCATTCAAGTTACGTGAAAGGTGGAGAAGTGTTGTGTGTGGCATACAAGAGCGATGTGACAGAAGAGTCAAATTTAAAGATTTAGTTGAGTTCATTAACAAGCAGGCCAAAATTGCACTTCACCCAGTATTTGGTGACATAAAAGATAGCACTCCAGCTAAAACGCCCCCAATTCAACCAAATTATTACAAAGAACAGAAAAAAGGCATAATCAAGAAGTCATTCACCACAAGTGCCATACAGCTGGACACATCAAAGAAAAACACAGGCTCAGTTGAGCACACAGATCCTGCCTCACCAACGACACCACCGTGTCTCTTCTGTAAAGGTGAGCACGCCATAGAGACATGTAGTAAGCTTAAAGGCAAGCCACACAAAGAAAAAATAGAATTCTTGAGAAGCAAAGGACTTTGTTTTAGCTGCCTTAAGCATGGCCACATGAGTAAATTCTGCAAAGGAAAAGTGAGCTGTGAGGTGTGTTCCTTGACTCATCCTACACTGCTGCACATTAAGAAAAAGGACATGGTCACTTATGCAGAAAAGAAGACAGACAATTGTGACGGTCAGACAGTCTTGAGTGCATTTGTCTGCACTCAGTCTGAGGGTTGTGAGCTGACTGGGGCCGGGGAAGATGACTGCATACTTGCAATAGTTCCCGTCCAAGTCAAGGCCAAGATGGGAAATGTGGTGCTGCAGACGTATGCCTTCATGGACCCGGGTAGCTCAGCCACGTTTTGTACCGAGACACTGATGAACAAATTGAAGCTCAGTGGACGGAAGACCGACATACTGCTGAGAACCATGAACGAAGAGAAACCTGTCAGTACTTACGTGGTGTCCGGCCTGGAGGTCAGCAGTCTGTCAGGTGACGAGTTCATTGATCTTCCAGATGCTTTCACGCAAAAGACGATACCTGTAGGTAAAGAAAACATACCACAACAAAAGGATCTTGAAAGGTGGCCTCACCTCAAAGAAATAAAGCTGCCCCAGATTGAAGCTGACATCGGATTGCTTATTGGAGCAAATGTGCCTAAAGCTATGGAACCATGGGAGGTGGTGAGCAGTGTTGGTAATGGACCGTACGCTGTAAGAACCAAACTCGGCTGGACCGTGAATGGACCTTTAAGAGAAAGCTGCAGTCACACAGGTAAAAGAACACCAACCAAGACCATGGCAAACCGCATCTCAGTGGCCAGTCTGGAGAACTTGTGGCTTCAACAGTTTCAGATGGATTTCCCAGAGGGAGGGAAACATGATGAAGTGGAGATGTCCCGAGAAGACCATCAGTTCATGGACATTGTAATGGATTCAGCAAAACGGGTCGACGGCCACTACAATATATGTTTGCCTCTCAAGAACAAGATGGTCAACATGCCAAACAATCGGATAATGGCCGAGCAGCGAACTCAGAGCTTAAGGCGAAAATTCATCAGGAATGACTGCTTTCACAAGGAATACACAGACTTCATGGACGGCATTCTTCAGAAGGGCTATGCAGTACAGCTGTCTGATGAAGAGATGACGCACAAGGAAGGGAAGGTATGGTATATACCGCACCATGCTGTATATCACCCTGTGAAGCAGAAACTAAGAGTCGTGTTCGACTGTGCCGCCTCCTATCAGGGAACATCACTGAACGAACAACTTTTGCAAGGTCCAGATCTGACCAGCAGTCTAATTGGCGTTGTCATTCGATTCAGACAAGAACCAGTTGCGATCATGGCGGACGTGGAAGCGATGTTCCACCAGGTAAAAGTGCCTGACGACGACTCCAACTTACTGAGGTTCCTCTGGTGGCCAGGCGGGGACTACAATCAAGCTTTGACTGAACACAAGATGACTGTGCATCTGTTCGGAGCCACATCCTCCCCCAGCTGCGCTAGTTTTGCGTTGAGGAAGTGTGCCGAAGATCAGAGCGGACAGTTCAAAGCCGAAGTTGTACAGACAGTCTTACAGAATTTTTACGTGGATGACTGCCTCAAATCCGTTGCTACAGATGAGGCAGCCATATCAATGTGTCAAGATCTCATGAGAATCTGCGCCTATGGAGGCTTTCGTCTCACAAAATGGGTGAGCAACCGTCGGAAAGTGCTCGACTCCATCCCAAAGTCTGAACTGGCTGGAGAGATGAAAACCTTGGATCTTGACCATGATGAACTTCCTCTGGAAAGAGCCCTTGGACTCAATTGGTGTGTCGAGTCTGACACATTTAAGTTTAAAATCACCATCAGAGACCGCCCATTCACAAGACGGGGACTTCTTTCAGTTGTCGGTTCAGTGTATGACCCATTAGGCATCCTGTCGCCTGTGGTTTTGCCAGCAAAGACCATCCTGCAAGACCTGTGCAGACTGAAGCTGGGATGGGATGACGACTTACCTGAACACATCAAGAAGCGGTGGTCCGACTGGTTAGCCAGTCTTCCTGCTTTGGAGAACTTCTCATTTCCGAGATGTCTGAAGCCTGAAGGATTTGGAGATTATGGATTTGCGCAGCTACATCACTTTGCTGATGCGAGTGAGTATGCTTATGGTTCAGTCAGTTACCTTCTCATGCGGAGCGCAAGTAACAAACTGCATTGTGCGTTCATGATGGGCAAGTCCAGAGTGGCACCTCTCAGGCCTCCTACCATTCCACGTATGGAGATGACCGCTGCCACAGTAGCCGTGAAAATGGATGGTGTCCTGAGAAGAGAGCTCCAATTAGATCTTGACCAATCAATGTTCTGGACTGACAGTACGGTGGTGCTGAGATATCTTCAAAATGAGACGACACGTTACCGGCACGTTCGTGGCAAACAGAGTTTCAGATATTCTGAAAGGCTCTGATGTGGAACAATGGAGACACGTTGGCACTGACAAGAACCCGGCTGACTACGCCTCTAGAGGCCAAGAGTGGGATGAATTCTTGAAGAACACAAGTTGGGTGTCAGGCCCAGAATTCCTCTGCAGTCCAGTTGAGTGCTGGCCAAAGACTCCATTGAACAATGCAGAGATCACTTCAGATGATCCTGAGATCAAAAGAATTAAAGTAAATTCCATAAATGTGAGAGAAGACGTAAGTCCATTCAAGAAACTGATCAACTACTTCTCATCGTGGATAAAGTTGAAACGAACTGTGGCATGGTTCTTGAAGATTAAAGTCATGCTTTGGAGCCTCTGTCAAAGGCGTGAAGAGCTGCGTGCAGCCTGTGAGGAAGCCAGCATTGACAGTGGTCAACAGCTGATCCAAAGTCAGATGGACAGTCTCAAGGAAAGCTTCAAGAACACACGCATTTCAGTGGAAGACCTTGATGAGGCAGAGCTTCGCATAGTCAAATTCTGTCAGAAGGAGAAATTCTCTGAAGAAATGTCAGCTCTGTTCAAAGGACAGAATGTGAAACGCAGCAGCCACTTGTACAAGTTGAATCCCATACTTCAAGACGGCCCTGTTGCGCGTTGGTGGAAGACTAAGTCGGGCAGCTATGCCAGAGAACAGCAAGCAGCCTGTCATCTTGTCAAAGGACTTTCACATAACCAACCTGATTCTCCAACAGATCCATGAAGACACTGGGCATGGAGGGCGCAATCACATGCTCTCTGAATTGCGTCAGAAGTTTTGGATCCCGAGTGCCAACACGGCTATCCGAAAGGTCCTTGGAAAGTGTGTGACCTGTCGTCGCTTACATGGAAAAGCTGGAAAACAACTAATGGCTGATCTTCCACAAGAGCGTGTACTGCCGGATGACCCACCCTTCACAAGAGTCGGTGTGGATTACTTTGGACCACTTGAGGTGAAACGTGGACGAAGCCTCATAAAGAGATATGGAGTCATATTCACCTGTTTAGCCGTGCGTGCAGTGCATATTGAGCTTGCCTCATCATTAGACACAGATTCGTGCATAAATGCACTCCGGCGCTTCATAGCACGACGAGGACAAGTGAAAGAGATTCGTTCGGATAATGGGACAAATTTAGTTGGAGCCAATCGTGAGCTGAAGGAACTCCTCACAGTTTCAGCATCTGTTCCACCAACATGGGATCAAGTGGTCATTCAACCCTCCTGCCGCTTCACATCATGGCGGAGCGTGGGAACGGCTGATAAGATCCATAAGGAAGGTGTTGAATTCCACTGTGAGAGAGCAAGTCCTTGATGAAGAAAGCCTTCACACAGTCTTGTGCGAGGCAGAGTCGATCATCAACAGCCGACCTATCACAAAGGCGTCTAGTGATCTGAATGACTTGGAGGTGTTGACGCCAAATCATCTCCTGTTGCTGAAAACAAAGCCGTCCCTACCTCCAGGATTGTTCGACCAGGACGACCTCTACACGCGGCGTAGATGGAGGCAGGTGCAATATATGTCTGGATCTATTCTGGAAGAGATGGATTAAAGAGTACTTACCTCAACTCCAGGAGCGCCAGCGGTGGGCCACAGCTTCCAGAAATTTCGCAGAAGGAGACGTTGTTCTTCTTGTGGATGACTGTGCTCCAAGGAATTCATGGATTATGGGAAAGATCGTTGAGACAGTTCCAGACAAGAAGGGTCTTGTTCGCAGAGTACGGATAAAGACAAAGACCAATGTTTTAGACAGACCCATCACAAAGATCTGTCTGCTTTTGGAGTCTGACTACGCCAGTGGTAAAGACTGAGCCCCCACAATGAGCCATGTGCTAGCAACCTCTGGCTCTCTCTCTCTCTCTCTCTTTCCTCTTTTTCTATCTTTCTCTTTCTCTCCCCAGGCTTCGTTTGAAGATGGACTGCCAGTGGACTTTATATCCGTTTTTTAAGTTGATTGAAGGATATTGGACATTTAGTATGCCTATTAAAGGCACTCTTTTTCATGTGCTTGAACATTGAATGTTTAGTAATGTGAATTTCTGTTCATGATATTCATTGAAAGTTTACAGAAAAGTGGTAATTGTTCTAAGTTACTGCATTAATAGAACAATTAGGGGCCGGTAATGTAGGTGCCATATGCACATCTAATGATTTTGGGATACAGGCCTCACTATATAATTGTTTATGAAAGGTATTTAGTATTAAGTTCATGATTTGATTATCGTTATTTATATTATTGTATAGTATATATGTACTATTTAGTATTCATTCATTTCATGATTTACCTCCATTGATATATTGATTGATAATAGGTGCCTGTAGCTTTAAGGGCATTGTTTTGGTTTAACTGCGCTGCCGTAGCTAGGCAGTATATGACCTGTGGATGGCACGAGAAGTTAAGGAGTCTCACGGTTTTTCTGACCGTGTCGTGTCGTGACGTGTCGTGTCGTGTGAACTTGTTAAGATAGTTAGTCAAGGATACATTATAAGTTTTACATTACATTAGGTGGATTATTTAATGTTTGTTAATGTCTTTGCTACAAATAAATATTTAAAATTCATCTACATTGGAAGACACACCTTTTTGGAAAAGAACACGCGTCAGCCATAGGCTCCACTACGAAAATAAGAAGAGTTTTATTGGAAAACCCTACAAGCATGTTTGGACCAGAGGTGATAAGAAGGGTCGAACTGTGCTTCTTCCGACCTTGTGTAAAACTGACATCCTTGCAAGACAGAAAGTTATCCCTGCTGACAAATTGTTTTGGCGCCAGAGAACGTTAAACTTCTATCTATATAAACCTTGTGTGATGTGTTTAATATTGCTTCTCTCTCGTCTGCTGCAGAGGGCCCGTGCCTCTCTCTGACCTGCTGGGTGGGTGAGCCCGACGAGCTTGTTGTTTAATAAATATACTTATATGCAACTCCAGAGTCCTGCGGTAACTTCAGTGAATTTTCACCTAACAAGTTTAACATTACATTTATGTACTATTTGATTGGATAGTTCAACAGAACACAGATGAGAAGTGTACAAATGTAGCAGTATTGATGTATCAATATGTACCAGTTTATTAAGGAAATTGCACTCCCTTAGTTAATGCAACAGTTGATGGAAATTGAGCCAAAAATATATAATATGATTGATGTTCCCCACACACAAACACAGCAGTAGCTCTCTGACACTGAGAGCTTATACAGAACAGTCACCGGTGATAGCCTATCAGAACAGAAAAGTGTACAGTATATTACTATTTTTTGATTTTTAGATATATTCAGTAGACATATTACATAACATTGGGTTGTTTGTGGGTTTATGTGATTTGTTTAAAAAATATATATCTATAGATTTGTCTTAGTTAAACGAATAAGATGCTTATATGAAAATAATTTATTTGGGAGGATTCTATTGATTCATTACTAATATTATTGATTACTATGTGTCTGTATGGTACAGATAAACAAGCTGGACAGTCATTGGTAACTAGTCATTCTGGACAGTCGGGTACACATGTAGTTTGCATATATTTGTTTAAAAAATGCAATAAATTAAACTTATGTATATGTATGAATGATGTTGACATTGAGATTAATCACTAAAGTACAATTTCAGATAATTGAGAGCATCATAAGAGTATTAAGTTACTCTGTGTGCAAAAATACAATATGCTTTCACTCAGTCACTTAATCGCCACACGGTGTTTAGTCAACAGGTTTATCAGCCGTGTTCTCAGTTCTTTTGTTGTTAGACAGTAAGTTACAGGGTTGATGAGAGGTGGCAGCACTGAAGCCACAATAATCACAGCATTTCTTTCAGTCAGGTTAAGTTTCACACCTATTCTAGTGAGCAGCACAGATACTAATTTGGGTGCGAAGTAAGTGGAAACCACAATGATATGTGAAATACAAGTACTAAACATTTTCTTCCTGCTTCCCTTTTCTTTGAGTCTCAGAACAGTGAAGATAATAACAACATATGTCAAGAAAATCAGCGTAAAATGTCCAACCAAAAACCACATCCACTTGAACACGATTATTGGAATCTGAAAATAAGGTACAGGGTCCACACATCCAGCTCGTATCATTGCAGCATAGTCACAAAACACATATCTTATCACGGGTTGACAGTATGGAATGCTCTCTACTGTTACAGTATTAGGCACCATTGATCCAATACCTATTATCCAGGCAGCCATAATGAGCATGATACTGCGTGTGTTTGTGAGGATGCTGTTGTACCTCAGAGGCAGGCTAATTGCAATCATTCGATCCAAAGCCATCAAGGTTATCGCTAGACACGAAGTGACATCCCCAAGATGGTAGATAAACATACTAGTGATGCACGAATTGTAGGAAATGGTTTTCATTTCTGCAAGAACTACAGCTATCATTGTTATGCTAGAGCTGGTGCTAAACATGATGTCCACAATGGCTAAGTTGCAAATGAATATGTACATTGGTGAGTGCAAACGTCTGTCTGCAACCACTATACTCAGATTTATGCTGCAGAAAAACAGTATGAGAACATAAGCAATAAGGATGAGGGAGCCAAGCAGTTTCTGATGTGAAAGGTGATCAAAGCCTGTTATAATAAACTCATACACCCTCACAGCTGTGTCATTTTTTGCTCCCATGTCTGGATGAAGGCAATATGAAGAAATTACATTCAAGGATGCTAAAATGGTATCCTGTCATATTTCATCCTACCAACTCTAGTTTAGTCTGGTTTAGTCTTGAGTTCTCTTAGTTGTTGTGAGTAGTGTTGAGTGTTTTCTTCTGTCTGCAGATGAGGCAGTTTGGTGGCTTTTATATCACCTGGCCCACAGGGTTTACCACTGGGATTTGATCATTTATTATTTCAAGATTTCTATGTCAAACAAAACATAAAGCATACAAAAGACCAATTGCAAAAACATTGATAAGGGCATGTATTATGGACGCTTTTATTGAACTTTTATTGGGAGAAAACAATCCACAAATGTGTACCATGATCCACAAGTTTTTCACTTACCACAAACATGTATTTTTTTATTTGTGTAAATTCATCATGTGGGTCATGTGAGTTTCCTTCTATTAATTTGCATGTTTTTGTCCGATTTTTACCACAGAAATATCCACAACCACAACGGTGTATTTTTTTGTGTTGTGTAAAGTCATATCCACAGAAATACAGAGTGATTTGCAAATATCATAACTTATTCTGTAAAAAGGTATTTAAATTTCACATGTTAAGTGATATTTACGCATTTGTAGATGCATTTCTATACGTGAAACAGGTTTTGCTCGTTTGTGGATGGCTTTCTGTTTTATGGGCCACATCACATCTGTGACTTCCCAGCTATTTATTCCACTGGAGGGATGAAATGGTAGCCTGACGATGTCATACTCATAATTCTAGTTAGAATATGAGTCTGATACCGCTCCAATGGGCTGTGATTATGGGGCGTGTTTCAACCGAACCAGGAAAAAAAATGCCTCTTCGCTCAATTTGACCTATGGCTAAGCCCCGCCCCTCGAACGCAGACGAGCCAATGGCAGTTTAGT
>NW_024880783.1:0-10998 GCF_900700415.2 Clupea harengus
CTCTGACAGCTTGCCCTTGACAACTGATATGCTCCTGGATTTGCTTGGCTTTATCTTCATCCGGGCCCACTCGAGGTTCTCCTGGAGCTTTTTCAGCAGTCGTCTTGTGCATGGCATGGTTGTTGTGAGTGTGGTCATGTCATCCATGTATGCTCTGATGGGAGGGAGATGAAGACCAGCTTTGAGCTGCTGACCTCCTACCACCCATCGAGAGGCTCGGATGATGATCTCCATTGCCATGGTGAAGGCCAGAGGGGAGATGGTGCATCCTGCCATGATCCCTATATCCAAACGCTGCCATGCTGTGGTGTACTCCTCAGTTGTGAGGCATAGCTGGACGTCCTGGAAATAGGATTTGACAAGAGTGGTGATAGCCTGTGGGATGCTGAACAGGTCAAACGCAGTCCACAAGAGACTATGAGGAACAGAACCAAAGGCGTTGGCGAGGTCCAAGAACACAACATGGAGATCTCTTCCCTCCTTTTTGGCAGCTTGGATTTGATGCCATATCATGTTTGTATGCTCCAAGCAACCAGAAAAGCCTGGAATCCCTGCTTTCTGCACTGTTGTGTCGATTTATTTGTTTCTGTCTAGGTACACAGCCAGCCTGTGAGCTACTACGCTGAAGAAGATCTTGCCTTCAACGTTTAAGAGGCTGATGTGGCGAAACTGGCTGATGTCAGCAGCATCCTTCTCCTTAGGGGATTAGGACGCCACCGGCCCTTCGCCAAGCTGTTGGTATCGTTTGTTTCTGCCACACCACCTTCATTAGCCTCCAGAGAAAGCGTAACACATCTGGTGCGTTTTTATAAAGCCGGTAAGGGACTCCGTTGGGCCCAGGAGAGGATGCAGCTCTTGCTCGACGAACAGTTCTTTCCACTTCACTCCACTTGGGAGGACATACATCTAGCTGGTGTTCTGGAGGATGTATTGGTGGCACTGGTGGAAGGGTGATCTGTTCGCTCCGGTGGCTGTCATTGTGGATTCTTTTCAGATGAGCTTCAAGATCTTTCCTTGTTGTTATGAGTTTGCCGCTTTTCTCTTTTCGTGAAAAGACTCTTTACAAACTTGAAGGGGTCTTTGAAGAAGCTCGATCTTGCATGCTCATTCCTTTTACGCCTCCTTCTAAGATTCTCAGCTCTTCTCAAGGTTGACAGCCTGCTCTTGATTTCTGCCTGCAGGCAGGTTTATTCCCTCCTTCTCCTCCTCTGGGGCTTTCCTCCACTGCTTCTTCAGCTGTCTTCTCTCCTTGACCAGTCTCTCAATCTCCCTGCTGTCTCCTGGGACTTTGTTGGGATGGTTGATGTTTTTTTCCTTTTCTCTGTGATTCCAAAGCGCTCAGCACCATAGCTGTAGATCAGCTCTCCCATCTTCTCCAGCTTTTTAATCGCAGTTCCCCTCAGTTGTTCAAAGAGTTTGCTGATGTCTGTGTTGATCGCTGCCCACTCCTTTTTTTCACAGGATTTAGGCCACTTGATAAGTGGCTTTCGCCCTGGGATCTTTGTTTCAGTAGCGAGCTGAGGTAGGCTGGGCTCAAGGGGCTCTGCTGTGCTTGGCTCCTCTTCCTCTGGACCCGGGGGATTGATGTCCTGCAGACTTTGGCTTTTGTCCTGCTGCTGAACTTCACTTGACTGACTCGACTTGCTTCGTAAGAAGTAGGGGTCGATGCAAGGTCCCTGTCCGACTTCCTTCAAGCACTTTTTTCGACCTTGATGTATTCTAAGGCCTGCATAGGATGTTACTTTCGCCCAGCCACAGCTGCACCTCTGAAGCTTGATTCCTGGAGTAGATGTTGCAGTCTCAGGTATTGTGCCGATCATCTTTGCCGTTGTCTGTTTCGTTCCTGGGTCGATTACCGTGTTGTCTACCGATGAGTCATCTTCCGCCCCCGCTGACTCTAGGGGTGTTTTCTTCTTTGAATTTTTAGTAGCCAGTAAGTGGGTGGGACCTGTACACTAGTAGTGCCAGGTTCCTCCTACCATAGGGAGCTAGCCTATGGCAGGCCCGTTGGGGTCTTTCCCTCCGGTCAGCTGTCTTTCCAGGCTGTCGCTAGGTCTTTCCCTAGTTGCCAGCTGCTCTTTCACAGCAGTCACTGGGTGGATCCAGATGATCAATTCTGTTTTAGGACTAGGTCTTACAATCCCTGGTTGATTTGCACTCCTGAGATGTGAAGTGGGTTTAAAATAGGCAACACCAAAATTGATGCATGCAACTACACCTATTTAGGTATCACCCTCACCTCAACAGGAAACTTAAGTTGGCTGCGAAAGAACTCAAAGAAAAGGCAAAAAGAGCATTCTACGCCATTAAAAGGTCAATTCAATTAGATATACCAATTAGAATTAGGCTTAAGCTATTCAAATCAGTAATTTAACCAATTGCACTGTATGGCTGTGAGGAGTGGGGTCCAGCAACAAAAGGTGACTTTTCAAATTGGGACAAACATCCAACCAAAGCCCTGCATGCAGAGTTCTGCAAAAGCATCCTCCGGGTACAGAGGAAGACACCGAACAATGGGTGCAGGGCAGAATTAGGCCAATACCCCCTAATTATTGATATTAAAAAAAGAGGTGTCATATTTGGGCAACATTTAAAAATGAGCGACCCCCACTCACTCCACTACCAAGCACTGAAATGCCAAGAGCTGAATATAGGGAGGAGCCCCCCTACCCAACTTGTCCTGAGACTTAGTGACCTAACACCAAATTTCATCACTGAGGCTCAGGACAATGACTCAGTAGCCAGGAAAATTAGACCCAACCAAATTACAAACACTGAAAAAGAAAATTATATTACCTATTGGAAAGAAGCAACCAAAACACAATCTAAATTACAATGTTATTTGCCCCTAAAACGTGAGTACTTAACAGCTACTTACCTGAATACAGTAAAAGACACAAAACTCAGGAAAACCTTGACAATGTACAGACTCAGTGAGCACCGCCTCGCCATCAAAAGAGGCAGACCTGGCTGACCAGAGGAGAGGCTGTGCTCACAATGTAGTCTGGGGGCCGTGGAGACAGAGGTACACTTCCTCATGGAATGCCCCAAATATGAAACTATTAGAAAAGGTTAATTTGATAGGTTCAATCTGGTCATCCCAGGCTTTCAATCTCTCACAGGTGAGGCAAAATTGCCATACATACTTGGGGAAGACAGGGATTTGGCCAATCTAGCTGCTGGATATGTGGTACTGGCAGCCTGCTATAACCTGAGGGACAGCCAGTAAGGCCACAGAATGCCAAACTAACTGTATGTTTGTTATTATTTTTGGAATGGTCTTTTGTTGTTTATTTATTTATTTTTAATCAACTATGTTCATTATATTGGTCCTTCTGTATGTGTATGTAATATGTGTGTGTTGAATCAGCTTTGGCAATAGTGTTAACATTCATGCCAATAAAGCTTATTTGAATTTAATTTAATTGAGTAATAGATTGCTACGCAACACCTGAAACTTTAAAGTTCTATTTGCGTCACGAAACGGTAACAAAATCATTAAAAAGAGCTATTTCAGAAGAACGTCTTTTATCGTTTTGGCAAGTAACCGTAACCGCAGGATCATGTATTGTCCGCTCCTCAGTATCAGAAAATAAATCCCGACGGACCAGACCCCGACGAGCAACGTCACATTTTGTGCTGCCACCACATATGTTGTTTGTGAGAACAGGTCTCCCCTGTTGACATTTAGGTCAGGTCGGTCAATTCTGTAACCATGTTGCGAACACAACTTGAGGGTTAAGATACGATTAAAAGGGATTTTGTATGATAACATAATGTTTTAAACACTTGCTATTAGACAGCTCATAACTTTCCTGAACATGGTGTAAAAATTAGTTGCTAGGCTGCAAAGACCACTCACGTGCATCCATGCAAATTAGGCGGACTCTTGTCAGTTGCGTGCACCGACGTTCACCTTCTCTCATTAACCAGTTTGCTCTTAACCATGATCACTTTACTCTTAAAGTTACCGTACGGAGTCGGTGAGATATGCCAGTTAAAACATTTATAGTACTGCATCTTCATCATCAGCCACGATGAAAGGTGAACCTCAGAACAAGGTAATTCCAAATTAATATACGTTTTATGACGCAGCATGTATTCACCCACCGTGTAACTTACGACTTGATCTTAGATATACTGTAAGGTTTACAAAAAGTGAATTAGGACATTGGGTATTTTCTGGTCATAAGAACTGCATTCGCTGGATAATCTTTCACCACGGGACAATGAGTTTACAACCTTAGAATGTACTGTGCAGTTCACTTATAAGTTGAGAAGAATTGAGCCCGTCTATCTTTAATGTACTCAATTTCATGTACATCTAAGTAAACAAGGCTCTGTAATGGTTGGTGTACAAAAACATTTCGATTTAAGTAAATATAAGACCAAGAGAAGATGATGCAAGGAGGCATTCCTACAGTGGTGCTTTCTCTGTCTTGCTACAAGGCAAGATACACTCTGACAATGTAAACCTTTTCAGTGTATATTCAGGCACTCTTGCTGATCAGTATCACAGAGGAACTTGTGCACCCCCTGTGAGCATTAGCCCTGGTTCACAAGCACAACAACCCCAACACATCTTATGCAGTTCCATCAGTCAACCAACTGTAAGGGGGTATGGTAACTCCTCTGCTCCTTGGCTGTTTGTCGTTTATTTTGGCAAAGGCACAGAGGATCATTGTGGTCATAAATGTAACTGGTAACTGTAGACTACATGTTTTGCATCGATTTACCCCACAGGGACCTAGGCAGCAGTCTGGTTTTGTCTCAGGTCAGTCCAGTGTACCTGTATGAAACTGTGATTTGTCCTGAGACTTACCAAAATACTGTATGGAAATCACCCCCATGACACCCCTTTCTTAGCATCTTTAAATTAGTTGGTCATTTGTCAGGGGTTTGTTTGGGAGTGCTTGTTGGTTGTTGGCTCACTGGTAAGCTATTGGGTTGTGGCAAATGCATAGAAATAGGTTATAGAAGTAAGTATAAACCACACATTCTCGGCATTCTGTTCTTCTTTCAGCTGTTCTTCCCTTCTTAGTTCGTCTTCCTCACTCTTCCATTCTGTTCTATATTTCATTCTATTCATTTTTCCCCCATTTCATGTGCATCTCTTCACTTAATAATTTATGGATGTACTCTTTTACAGATATACAGATGCTCTAATCATTATGGATGTAGTGTTTTACAGATATACAGATGCTCTCATCAATTAAGGCTGTGTTTTACTTTAATTTATGTCACTTCTTGAAATAAGCCTTGTCATTGACAGGTTAAAGGTTCAAAGGTATACTAAAGGTCGTCCCATTGTTTCAGGAGTTTGTTCCACAACTTAAACATGAGCTCCACCCCCTCTGTATAAAATGCTATCTAGATGCTATCTAGATCCATGACTAGATTTGTTCTGACTTCTGAGAACCAAAGTACTTTGGCTAATCCTATTAGAACATACCAAAGGAAAATATTTCCAGACTGTGAATCTGCACATTTGTTCACTTGCATGAATAGATGGAGTAGAGTGAAGATAGAGTGAAAGTCCCTATTACATTTTCTGTCTTTAATGCAGTATCTCCACAGAAATGCATTTTTTTCTGCATTGTGTGACAATAGCGCAAAGGTGCATAGCTTTTCAGTCTTTCTAAGGTTCAGTATTTATTGTAAGTTATACATTTAATTATGTCGTTTTTGTTAGCCAGCAATGAGATGGCCCAGTAACTCACAACAATAAAATATCTGCAGGGTATTGGGTTAGGATCCAGCTCATACCTTGATGTGAAAGTTCTTGGGGAAACAATGTTGCTGCTGCAGGAGGTGTTTGAGACCCACAGCCCAACCTGGGGATTTTACATTACATTTGGGTGCTGTCCCTGGGAACAGACATGGTCACAACTTTCTGTGGTTATGAAGGATCTCAGCATGCTTATCATAAATAGTAGGGGTGGTAGCCCTGATGTTTTAGGCCCAAGCTGGTTAAGTCACCCAGCAACCAAAAAGTAAGTAACTTGTGCTTAGCTAATGGTAGCCAGCAGGTACAGTGCTGGCAGTGAGCAAACCTCACTCCCCAACACCTTAAGAGATGAGCAAACCTCACTCCCCAACACCTTAAGAGATGAGCAAACCTCACTCCCCAACACTTTAAGAGACGTGTTAACCCATGGGTTTCGGCCTCCTTGCTAGCACGTCCCCTCGCATGCCAGAGGTTGCGAGTTCGAGTCCAGTGCGGGAATGTGCTTTTCAACACAGTGGAGGTTACATTAAGTACACCAGTGAAAAATGGCAGCCATACATTGGTGATGGTGGTAAGATAAGTCCTCTACAATATAAGTGAAGCAGTTTGAGGCGATCCTGATAGCTGCCTAGAAAGTGCAAGCCATTTATTGAATATTTTGTCAGATTTTTATTGGTAATATTCTTCATAGTAAACAGACATATTGCGAACTATTACATATTGTGTTTTGTTTCTTCAATTTCACCATTTTGTTCAAAAGTAATTTACTCAGCATTCCACTCATTGCATGACAAAAGCATTTTCAACATATTTCTCAGGGTCATTCCAGGACACTGGCTTTGATGGTGGCCAGTACCGCAATTGGGGGAACGCTACAATACGGCTATAATCTTGCTATTATGAATGCACCAACCACTGTAAGGTTCTTATTTTTATATTATGTCTACTGGCTGTACATGTGTCTGTGTGTCTTCATGTGACTGTATTTCAATGTGTGTTGTTTTACATAACGTTACGTTAACAAAATGAGTTAGCAAAGTGCAATAGTTATCAATCATCATTCAATCATTTCATTTCATTTTTACATTTCATTAAAAGTAGATACAAACATTTATTTTACTCAGAAATCCCCCAGTTTTCCAGTGCATGTTGAAAAATGCTGGTTTTCACGCGAACCCTTGCATTACAAACTACACCTACACTTGACCAACATCTCACATGTTGTCTCACATGGGTCTTGTAACTGTCCTGTTTCCTTCTGCAGTATATTCAGACTTTCATCAATGAGACATTTTTTGGAACGATGGGGCATGGAGTTGGAGTTGTATGAGGTCACCCTGATCTGGACTTTCGTTGTGTCCGTTTTCTCACTTGGAGGATTGACAGGTGCCCTGATTGCTGGGCCCATGTCAATACGCTTTGGGAGGTACAGGAGCTTACTTTTATCGAGAAGTAAAGAAAGAAATCAGCCCGAGAAAAAATGTAAACTGTAATGGTTAGTGAGATGGATTTCATTTTAGAAACAGAAATAGCTACCCATTTTCATTTCAAAAACCTATTAATTCCACATATTATTTGCTGTTACTGGCCTGCGTCTCCAGAACCCATTGCAAATGTAGTCCCTGGTTTCATTTTTGTATTATGACTATGTAATTTGGCTGTTTGTTATCCTATAGGAAGAAGACAATGTTGCTGAGCAATATCTTCCTCATGTCGAGTGCCCTCTTAGGTCTTACGAGTAGAGCAGCAAAATCTGTGGAGATGATCATCCTCTCCAGAATACTGGTGGGAATAAATGCAGGCATGTGCGCATGGACCATCACTGCCTGGGCAAAAAGACCCTCAGATTTGAGCTGCAGTGTCTTAGTTGATGTCTAAGGCCATAAGATCATATAATTATCTGGTGGAAAGTAATGACTGGCTTCTTTCCGTCACTCCGTTTGCAGGGATCAGCATGAACGTCCAACCCATGTATTTTGGTGAGAGTGCACCTAAACACCTCCGAGGAGCCGTGTCACTGTCCTGTGCTGTCTTCACAGCCTTCGGAGTGGTACTAGGACAGATCGTGGGTCTCAGGTGTGTTCAAGACACATGTTAGCTAAACCACATGGAGCCATGTTTTCCCAAACTATTTGAATCAGGAAGAAATCTATATGCAAATAGTGTTAAAGCATGCCGGCATTTACTCTCTATTGCTTGCATTGGCTCATCATGCTTGAGTGCTTTTTTGGGGAAACTGGAGGCTATTTTTGGTGTGTTTTTGTCTTTTGCACAGGGAGATCTTGGGGAGTGAGTCATGCTGGCAGTATCTTCTAGCCAGTAATGCCGTCCCTGGGTTCATCCAGTTGCTCACGCTGCCCTGGTTCCCTGAGAGCCCTCGTTACCTTCTCATAGACCGTGGGGACAAGGAAGCCTGCTTTGCAGGTAAGAAATTCCCACATAGATTAGACAGATTTCGAGCAGGGGGTGAACAGAAGCAATACTTAATAGGTCAAATATTTCCCCTTAAGGGTTTTATGTTCTAATTATATTATCTGTCATTCTGCCATGAATTCCAAATAGGCCAATCGCCTGAGTTTTTTTCTTCCTCCCCTATAGTTCAGAGGAAGCCTATAACCTTAGGTCTTGCCTAACAGTGTCCACCATTATCTCAAAACAATGCTAGCACTGTGTTCTTCCAAGTCCATGCTTGGCTGTCAAGTACACCCTTAATGCTAAGCCTGGGTGCTATTAGACTGTGCCCTGATGTTTCTATTTATGGATTCTTCAGCGCTGAGGCGTCTGAGGGGCTGTGAGGTCTCGCCCATTGAGGTGGAGGAGATCCTGCAGGAGCAGGCCGAGGCAGAGGGCGTGCGTCCACGGCAACCGTGGGAGCTCCTCTCAGACCGCTCTGTCCGCTGGCAGGTCATCTCTGTGGCCATCATCAGCAGTGCTATGCAGCTCTGTGGTAATGACTCGGTCAGTGTGCAAACTCAGGGCCTGGGACATGGGTGTGTGATTCTGTGTGGAAATCCCTTCATATTGTGATGAACTTGCATCAAGACCAAATTTGCTATTTATATGTACAACCTCATTTTCATTTGTGCTCAGATTGGTTTATTTTCTTTAATTCTTTAATTTTATTTCTCAATTGACGGGTATTTTTTTTTAAATAAATGCATACTTTGTGAAAAGGCACTGACTATGGCTACAGAAGTATAGTTACTAACTTTAGTTAGCGCACTATTGCTACAGAATTAGAATCCGTACCAACAGTTGGAATATTATTGGTCCGGAATGGTTTTTCCATGCCAGTAGTACTGTTTCTTCCCATTCTGTAGCATTAGTGAAATAAGTGTTTGTCACTGAAGAGGGTCAGAAGAACGGTTGTCTCTAGCATGTCTTTTAAGGTGCCAGGGAGTAGGGTTTACTCACTAGACGGCACTCTACCTGCTGGTAACCGTTACACTCTGCGTGGGCACCTCCGGATGCTAGCGCTCCCGTTGGGTGCGTGTCCCTTTGGGTGCGTGTCGCTTTGGGTGCGTGTCGCTTTGGGTGCGTGTCGCTTTGGGTGCGTGTCGCTTTGGGTGCGTGTCGCTTTGGGTCCCTTTGGGTGCGTGTCGCTTTGGGTGCGTGTCCCAGGGCCAAATGACCCCCTGTCAGCGTTCTCCCATTACGTGCCTTAGTCATTGTAGACTGTTTGTTTAGTCAGTAACTTTGTGACATCGTAAATTGATTAAAGTTACTGACCATAATCAATGAATTCAAATTGGGAATCAAGCACCTTTACATAGGCATCCAGGTTTGGCTGGGAATCGTACACGGGTCAACTGCTTGGAAGGCATAATTGCTGACTACTGCACCACTAAAACACATGTACAATTAATGGACTATTGACACAGATCCAGTAATCCAGTAACAATAATCCAAAAGTGCTAATCGCATCGCCATGGAATTCCGTACCAGTAGTCGCTTCATTGTGAACATTGTGTTGCCACTGCTTTACAGAGCTCCAATACACTTTTGTTTTAGTAAAATTAATTGAATTACTCGTCATGGTCCTCTAACTGTTTGTTCAGTGTGTGCTCTCAAAAACTCTGGTGTTCGTACACAGCCCTGGCTCTGTAAATGGGAAACAAACATACTGGCTCGGGCGGAGCCGTAAACAATTCTAGCCAATCAGCACATTGCTTTCAGGAGCATGTAAGGGAGGGGTGTAATGTGATTAGCTGTTGAGATCAAATATCATCAACCTTTCACCAGAATCGCGGACTACTTCTTTAATACAGTGCCATCCATGTAATGTGATGGTCTTTCCACTCACCAAGCTGCAGAACATGATCCAATGGACTTTGGGTGGCTCCACTTTCTGTCTGTGTAATAGACCTGTGAATTTGATATATGTCATTAATAATACAGGAGGGAGTCATTTGCAGAATACCACCATAGGAACTGATCAAATATTAATTGTGAATATAACGATCAACCAAAAGGTGGTTGGAATGACACTTCACTTAGGAAAAAGGGACAAGGAAAGATGTCCTTGAAAAATAAATGTTTTGGACTGTTTCTCTTCTATTTAAAATGCACTGTTGAGCAGAGTTACCTGCAGACCCGGTCGGTGTCTGGGGGGACTACCAGGGAAGCTATCCTGGGCCCAGCCAGAGGGGGCATGAGAGAGACTGATCCTCACTCATACATTTTGGCCATTGATTGGTGGAATATTTAGACAAACTTAAATGATTTCCGAAAGTGTTTGCATTATTTGTTTTGAATACATGATACTTGCCATAAATGAATGTATCTTCATGCTACAATATGTAGCCTAAACATGTCCCCCTGTTATATTGAAAAATGGTTAGGTCTTAAGGGTAGCCAGACGTCCACACAAGTATTTCAAAAATGTCTACTCACAAATCTGTAGCTCATAAGCAGTTTTTTATTTTGAGTTATACACAGGAAACGATGTTAAAGTCCTTGTGCTATTGGTTGGGGACTTCCCACAGCGGCCAATCCTCTCCCTGTCACATGCAAGTGCTCATAGCCAGCCCCCTAAGCAATATAACAACTGCACCAACCACAGATCCCGTGCAGCAGGACACAACAACAATGCTCAACTGGCTGGAGTCAGCTCAACAGCAGAACAGCAAAGTTAAACAGCGCTCAGCATTGCTGAATTGGTTGTTGACCTGTCAATCTTGCTATAAACGTCTACGACTACGTTATCAAGACAAAGCATGCCGTTGAATATTCCAAGGCTGCTGTCAAGCATATTTGTACTTTAATATGGG
>NW_024880784.1:0-7500 GCF_900700415.2 Clupea harengus
CCCCCCCCCCCCCCCCCCCCTCCGTTATCTCTTCCCTTGACACATAGGGTAGCCTCAGGATCGCAGTTATTCAGCATTTACCATCTCTCCAGGATCTCAGATGGTGTGTTTCAGTGTGTGTGTGTGTGTGTGTGTGTGTGTGTGTGTATTCAGCTGACTAACACTGTAAGCTGGGCTAGTGGTATGTGACGTGTGTGTGTGTGTGTGTGTGCCAGTCTTGCTTAGCGACTGTGGCTCTGATTACAGGGTAAATTTTGCTCGCGGTCTAACACAGGTCTGTGCTCCAAAGCTGCGTACAGTTTAGGACGTTTACGGGTTGGTGGTGTTGTTTGTGTGGAGGTCTGTGCCCTTGAGAAATAGGCCAAATGTTAGAAACGGGATTAATTTTACACCTGCTTCACCATAACAACGCCAGCTACAAAACATGTAACCGGTAAATCACTTCAACAGTCCAGAGTTGTGGTGTCTTTTTGGTTGGACACAAAATCTTCTGTGTCAAGAAAAAGTTGGGATTCTACTAGTGTCAAGTCATATGCACTTCCAGTAGGATGCACAAGGGGGAGCTCTAATTTTTCATAAGTGTTCCAAGATCTCCATGGTGGCAAAAAAGCCACAGTGGCTGCCCATCTTGATTGTTTTTAATACACGGGTATGTAGCGCTAATATTTCTTGTAGAAATTGAATGCTGCATTTCTTATCACAGCACTTATGTAGTTTAAAAAGTCTATGCATTTTGAGTGCCAAACAATTGCGCAAACATTGTTGCCATTTTGTCATCGAGTTACAGTTCCGTCATCTAACGGAAGACGACTCAGGAGCGCCCTCTAGTGCAGTTACAGGCATGCAGCCTCTTAAGACCACTGACACAGAATCCTGTCCTGTATCACGCGAATTAATCAGATTTAAAAAAAAAAAACACATGGTTTTCACACTTTACATTGTATTTTCATCTGATTTCTTAATGATAATGAACCTTTGTACCTTTTTTTGACACCACCCCTCCCCTCACCTTACATGTTAATCTTGTACTTCAACACCTTTACATTCCGCTGTCTGGGCAATGACGAGCGGCACTCGTGGACGCACGATAGATCTACAAGGACCCGGTGGTGGTGATGGTGTGAACTCCAGGGTGCACGGACAATCACATGACCACACATCAATAAAATCAATGTTTCCAAAACAACTGCATTTGTTTGTCTTGTTTCTGGGGGTGGGGTGAGGGGGCAGAGTTAACAGTTAAGTAAGTAAGTAAGTAAATAAATAGTTTAGCAATAGACAACATTGTCAGCCATAATAATTAAAGAAAGAAGTGAATTTTAGGAAGACGTGAGTGTTGTAGGATTTATCCAATGACGTAATTCAGCACTGATTAAAAAGGAAAATTAGGCCATGAAATGCCTCCAAATGATTGAGTTATCCAGATAAATTGCAATCCTCAGTATAGGATGTTAGCATACCTATAGCAATTTTCCAGATTTGGGGCCTCTAGATTTTATGTTGCATTTTTGTCCAACTGGTTTATAAATTGTGGTATTGGAAAGGATAGTAAAGATTGCATTTGCCCTACGTACATTTTTAAACTACTTTAAAAGTAGTATTTTTACAAGAATATCAATTATGTTTTATGTTATGTTTTAGCAAGGGAATATGCGTCACGTAAGGCAGTTCATCACATGCGGGAAAATATAATTTGAGTCGAGTCTCTCTAGTAGGGAAAGAGGATATTTCTTTACCCAGAGTGGCCGAACGGGGGCACTGTTCACCCTTTTATCACCACTGCCTTGCGCTGAGGGCGCTGTACCCAGAGTGGTCGAACGGGGGCACTGTTCCCCCTTTTATCACCACTGGCTTGCGCTGAGGGCGCTGTACCCAGGGGCTTTCATGGTTGTCTCAAGTCCAAACATGGCAGTGACACCAGAAAACGAGAAACGATCACGGATGATGGTCAACTGAACCGTAACGTTTGTGGTTTTCTTTTCAACTTTATGTTTAATTTTTTTTCTCTCCTCACTTTAATGCTTAAATTATGTTTACATCAGGTTCATTAAGGAAGCCTTTCTTGTCAAATATCAGCCTTATGTTTTCTTAATTTTTGTATCTACATAATTGTGTGTAAGTGGTCTATTCGAGACAATTAAATCCACTATGAAAGCTCATGCTGACGTAAACACACAGCCCCACCAGAAATGCGGATATCCGTCCATTATTAATTATTAAATGGATTTATTAAAAATAAAAAAGAGATCGATCATTATATTACTATTAATAATAACATTATTATTATTACCATTATTAATAAATAATAATAATAATGATGTTTATTAATTGTGTTATGTATTTTCTGAATTTTTTAAAGTTAATACCTATGATCACATAAGATTTAGATGAATAGGCTATCATATTAGAAATGTGGGATATTACCATATGTAGGCTACAAACTGTACCAACTGTTTCTGTTTATCCTTATATTTGTGTGGCCGAACGGAATCTCATGTTGAGGGAAATATGTTAAGGGTATTATGCCCCGTCTTTGATGAAGACTCGTAGGCGCTTTCCCGTCCTGTGTTGGTGGGTGCCTACCTAGGGGCTATGTTGGGCGTGGGAGGGGGTCAGGTCCCTACGGTAATCACTAAGTTCATGATCAGCCTCCGCTCCCCACGGTTCGTTACGGGGGAGAACATCCGTTTACGGCAGGCAGCGGTTTCATTGTTTAATCCATTCACATGCGAGCATTAAGTTAAAATTAGTGTGGGACAAAAAGGAGATTAATGAAGTTTCCCGTCTACTTTCTGCTGCCTCTGCTCTTCCCCGCTCACACACACACACACACACACACACGGCAGCGGCAAAGCCGCATCCTGCAGGAATTTGGCCACCCTGTTTATAAATCTCATTAGCTTCGATGCTAAAGCTATTTTTAACAGCCTTTGTGTCACTGCTGGGTCAGTCGTTCTGGGTGGGAATTACTTCATCACTGTTTAGTACAAATTTAGAGATGCAAAACCAGCCCAATGGTTTTGTTATTATGTTATAGTTAATACAAGACGTGCTACCTTAAGGAGAATAGTTTTAGTGAATAGCTCAGTCGATATAGGCCTGTATAGTTTAGCAGCTATGGCCTACCATAATGCAGGATACCTCCCAGCCTCCATATAATTGTGTTTAATTTAAATATAGTGACACCCTGTAACTACAGTTTATTGGCATACTCACAGATTTAATTTAATGTATTGAACGGCATGGCGGTTATGATGTTCATATAACCTATCGATCAGCAGTAGCCAAGCCCAGTGCTTTATTGTCCCGTGTGTTTGTTTGTATCATAAGCTGTATCGATTGAAGGCGAATACCCTAATTGTTTGACTATTTACTCTCATATTTGTGTCTGGAATAGGCTACTCAATATTGGTTGGTTTGGGAAATGGAGTGTGAAGCATCTTAGCCCAGAAAACTAATACGAATCAATAGCAGAAAACAAGCTGCGCTGCAATAGAGGGTAGGAATTCATATTTTATACCGTGAGTCTAGCAAATTAAATGATTTGATCAGATCAATGATACATGTTGGTTATCTAACACACTCAACGGATTGCCCCTATCAATATGTTGTGATGTTCACCGGCGGCTCTTATAATGTTATAATTCTGTGGTACTGTGAATGCGAGTAGACAATATTTATGCGCAAAGAGTGACGGAGCAAAACACAGTAAATAATCTCAAATGAGGCCGCAGGGAAGACTCGTTATAACCGTTCCTTATAATACCATCTGCGCCTACCCTGCTAACAAACCGGCGTTATTAGGGTATACGGTCGATTGATATATTGATATATTATTGCTAACAGATCAAATGGAGTCAGCGGTCCGTGAGGAGCTAGACTATCGAATGGAAATCTTGTGATACAAATTCTCACATTCAAGTGACACACCGAGTTTCGTGCACTAATTCAGTTTCATCGACACAATTATAACCTAATAATCAGAACATAGAATTAATTTTACTACGCAAGTAATGACAACATATGTGCTGAACTGTGTCGCAAAAAATTCTGAGAAACTGATTGTGGATCATGTCCAAGTGGCACGCGGGCGCACCTAGCTCTGTTTCAGGACCAGGAACAGCTCCACGCGCAGTGACGCATGCCAATCAGCCTATGGGCTTCCATGCTGGTACAGCAGGTAGTCTGGTGTTCAGAGGTCCCTCTCGCTGAACCTTGAAAATAAATCGTATTACTCATTCGTGCGTTTCGTCGCTACTTTAACCGTCTTTTACCACAAATTCCGTTTCCTCCAAACCTACAGCGATCGAATGAGAGCTAGCCGCTTGTTTATTTCGGTTATTTGGTTGTCCGCGCTGTCCTTTGTGTGCTGTTGACTTGTTTTGTGTTTAAGCAACTGTGATAGTTAACTTGATATCAACTTTATAAAATTAACCTCCGCAATAACAAACCCTCCAGTCCTTTTTTTCCCTTCTTGGCCTGGTTATATTTGAACGTAATCCTCAACACAGACGTTATGATAATTAAGATGCGATTTTGTTAGGAGCGGGTTGTGTAGAACATTTCCATATTATTTAGTGTCTTTAAAATAAACACACATCTATTATTAGTAACATATAACTTGAATGGATATGCAGGCAATAGCCTATTTTCTATGTCTCTGTGTGGGTACGTGTGTGTGCTTCTTTATTTGTGTGTGTGTGTGTGTGTGTGTGTGTGTGTTTCTTTATTTGTGTGTGTGTGTGTGTGTGTGTGTGTGTGTGTGTGTGCTTCTTTATTTGTGTGTGTGTGTGTGTGTGTGTGGAGTGGTTGGTTGGTGGGGAGTGCCGAGGGAGCGGGTCACACACACGCCTCGACTCTGTGGATCGCTCAGTATGCTCGCCTGCGGTCCCGGCGCTCCATTGACTCTGCCTCTGATTATTCCATTAGAATAAAGGGATTGCAGCGCATGGTTCGGTTTCTCTGGGTTGAGGGCAGTTTGCCGCTGCGAGTGACTGATGGCTCAATACCACAAGAGAGAGAGCGAGAGTGGGAAGACCGGGAATTGATTAAACCTTGAATTTAAAGCGGCCTCGGGCAACATTTTTCCACATTAGAGCGTCACTAAACGTCTGAAATGAATCTGTGGGGTGATCACAGTAAGAAGGCGCGAGATGACAGCCTGCAAGCGACTGGCCCCTAATCAAGCCTCAATTAACAGCTACTAATGACGTGTCATCTTTGATAGCCTCCATATAAAAGGTGTTTAACCAGGGAGAGTGGCAGGGTGAGAGGTTATCAAGACCAACGGGATTAGTCTTCCTCCGCGTAGGCCCTGCATCCAACGAGCACCTGACCTCATTCCGCTACGCCACACAACACGGGTTTGGTCATCTTCTCAAGATTCATTTCAATATTAGCGATTACATTAATTTCATCCTGTTGTTTTTTTTTTTTAAGCATATTAGAAATATTCTTTCTTTTTAGCTTGTAAAATTACTTTTATGAATTCTAAAATATTAAAAACTACCTATACGTATCTAGGTATACTATAGTTGCCTGTTATAGCCTACAAATAAAAAGAAAAAAACAAACAAACGCTAAAAAAAAATAAGAATCAAATATTGGATATAAATAATAATATATATATATATATATATATATATATATAATCGGTGTTTCATGGTTGCTATGGACAGGCGGCAAAACACAGAAATGTTTAGTTTTTCTGCCTACGGTTTTCACAGAGTCAGACACACCACGGCTCGGCTCCCATACAGGCAAACACATTTCCATTATAGGCATATACGAACTATAGGAGATGGCCTATAACAACCTCTAATTTATTACAGCTAATCTCATACAATTTCCAAATAACCCTCAAACCAGTCCGCTCCAGTAGATTAATCCTTTCCGTATAGCTACTGTGAAATGGACACTTGAGTGTTTGCCCGTGCACTTTGAACACACTTAGACGTCTATCATGGCCACTCTAGGTTTCACACACACACACACACACACACACAAACAGACACACACACACACAGACACACTCTAGGCTTGACTTGCGAGTTGTATCTTTACAGACGAACACTTTTGAAATATGGATTAAAAAAACGGGGGTGTGCTGGGGACAGAAGATTGAAGTACCAGAAGAGTTTGGATATAATGAACCGAGTCGTGTCTGTGTGTGTGTGTGTGTGTGTGTGTGTGCGCAGAAAGAGTTTGGATATAATGAACTGACTCGTGTCTGTGTGTGTGTGTGTGTGTGTGTGTGTGTGCGTGTGAGTGCGCGCTCGTGAAATCCTCTGGCAACAGCAAAGACGCTCCGTCCCCGGTAGCTTCAGAAAGAACACACGAGGGTCTCGGCCGGGACACTTAATTTAAAAGTAAAAAAAGGAGAGATAGAGTTATTAATAGCCCTCCCCCCGCCACCGCGCCGCTTCACCGCATCACCTTCCGAGGCGCATCACCCTCTCCTCTCCTCTCCGCTCCTCTCTTCTTCTCTTCTCTTCGCGAGACGTCAAGTGGTGTAATAGCGCGCGGGTGGAGAGGTGGCGGGTGGGAGCGCGTATCATCACGCGGCAGATTAAAGACGGCGCTACTTAAAGACGTCACTCTGATAAGGGCGCGCGCCCGACCGGCCGCCCGCTCGCTCCTCGCTCCTCGCCTCTCCGTTTCAGATAGCGCTAATGGAATCTGTCCCGCGCGATTGTAATGCGAGCGAGACTCATTTGCAACGGAGCTTGGAGCTGTCGCCGCACCGTGCTGAGAAGAGAGAGGGTGGGGAGGGTTAGCAGAAGAGGAGGGTGATGTGTGTGTGTGTGTGTTGTGTGTGTCTGTCTGTGTGTTCGTGTGTGTGTGTGTGCTTTTGTGTGAACGTTTGTGCCATGTGTGTGTTCATTTGCATGAGTGTGTGTGTGACATGTTTGAGTGCATGCACGTGTGTGTGTTCTGCTTGTGTGTGCATAAGTGCATAAGTGCATGTGTGTGTGTGTGTGTGTGTGTGTGTGTTGGTAAGACAGGGGTCAGTGGGGAGATGGCAGCCCTATTTCCTGGCTTGCAGCTTGTATCAGTGTCTGAATGGAGCAGACTTCTCCCTGCCTGCCTGGCTCAGAGCAGATACTCTGCTGAGGTATAAGCCTCCGAGCACAATAGCCTCACACACACACACACACACACACACACACACACACACACACACACACACACACACACACACACACACACTCACACACACACTCACACACATACTCTCACACACACACACTCACACACACACACACACACACACACACACACACTCACACTCACACTCACACACACACACACACACTCACACACTCACACACATACTCTGCTGAGGTATAAGCCTCAGAGCACAATAGGGTGAGGATCTGCTCTGCCCCCCCCCCCCCCTTATATGCACACACACACACACTCTAACACACTCACGCACACACTAATACACGCACCTATACACACACACACTAATACATGCTCACACACACACACTAATAC
>NW_024880785.1:0-10911 GCF_900700415.2 Clupea harengus
ACTGGAGGCAGGCACTGCTAAGACCCTGATGGCCAATGACCAGATCAGACATAGCAATGTAAATAGCTTCATGTTGAGAATGAGTTGCTTTGTAAAACTTTTGCATTTCGTCAATGTTTTTTTTGTTGGAGTACTGCCAAGAATGAAGCTATTATTATTAATGTGAGTTGCATATGTTCTTGTGGTATTTTTAGAGTAAGATACATTATCATATGAGGTCAAACCCCTTAAATTGTAGTTGAGCTGGACGCACCACTGCCATCCACAGTAAGGCAAAAACAGATGAAAAGTAAAATATTCAGAATTAACGGGGGTAAATGTCTGGGATTCTGGTGCAAATGATAATGTCCTGTGTACCCGCAAAAAATAGTTTTTTAGGTCCCATGAATTCTATTTATTTAAATTATTTTTTAAGTGGAGCTTCACACTGGTATGTATGTATCTGATATTAAACTTCCTCTCTATCCTTATATCAGTATGATAGACACACGCACAAAACAGACATGGTAAATAAATACTCCCCTATGCATAGAGTATTAACAAGCTTAGACAGAATGGAAGCTTCCTTCAGTTTACCAGCCACCCCCATCTTCACTCTCCTTCCCATCACATTTCAGTTCACACCCACCCCTACTACACTCCTTTGTGGAGTTTCTGCAGGCTGAGGTATGGCCATGCCCACCTGAAGACTATCAGAGGTGTAAACGGTTCTCATTGACCTGTAATTCCTGCCCATAACCCTCTGTCATGCTAATTTGCATTTCAAAAGCTCCTGCACCCGATTGGCTAGGTTTGAATCCAGGAAGATAATAGGTCAGGCAGAAGAAGCATTATATTAACCCCACAGCGTGGAGTCAGATTAATAAACTCACCTTTTAAAGGCGGGCACTGTGATGCTCTGGAAGCATACTGTAAGTGTAAGTATACCAAGGATAGTTTGACCAAGTTTTTTTTTCCAAAACAGAACTGAAGTCTTAAATGTCTGGATTTACTGAACCAAGTCAACTGCCCACTTCAGTGAAGCCGGAGATAAAAGAAGAAGAGTTTGATGATTTCCTACAAGAGTATCTGTCTACATGTAAGACAGTGGAAGAAAAGCATGGAATGGATTGTGAATGCAAGACTGAAATGAACACGTCACCTATCATGACTTTGAAAGAAGTAAAGTATTCACCAATGGAAATCAAAGTTGAAGAAGAATTTGATTTAAGGAAATATAATGACTTTGACTCTTCACCTACAAGTAAGTTGCTTGTTTATTGTAATGTGTTATTTATATATATATACAATACTTGTATTTTAGAGAATGGCTAACTTGTGCTTCACACTATGAGACCTATTGAGAGAACAGAGAACTGTGAATACCTTACTTATGGGATACTACCTGTAGTCTGCTGCATTCAAAGGAGAGAAAGTGTCTGTAATCATTTGTTCTGAAGCTCTGTTATTTATGTGTGTGTATCTCTGTTTATATTTACATTTAGGCTCTTGGTAGACACTTTTATCCAAAGTCAATTCCAAGTGATATACATTTCTAACAAATAACCAATATATCAAAATACATATCAAATATATGTGCCAGTATTGTAGAAATTGCAAACCAGAAAGAGGAGAAGAGAGAATATATTGTTTCATTTTTTTCTTCTTAAAATATTACAGGAGACATTCAAAGGATCCAATCTAACAAGAGTTGGAATTCTGAGGAAAAAAGAAACAAAGAGAGTCCCAATTCCTCACACCTAACCGAGCAGATGATGACACATACTGGAAAAAAGCCACACGAGTGTTCTCAGTGTGGAAAGGTCTTTAGTCACATGTCTACTCTCAAGAGACACCATAGGATCCATACTGGGAAAAAGCCGTATAAGTGTTCTCAGTGTGGGAAGGCCTTTGGTCATATATCTCAATTCAAGATACACCAGAGGATCCATACTGGTGAAAAGCCACATGAGTGTTCTCAGTGTGGAAACTCCTTTAAGGACACTTCTAGCCTCAAGAGACACCAGAGGATCCATACTGGTGAAAAGCCGTATCAGTGTTCTCAGTGTGGAAAGGCCTTTAGTCACATGTCTTCTCTCAAGACACACCAGAGGATCCATACTGGGGAAAAGCTGTATCAGTGCACTACTTGTGGGATGAGTTTCAAGAGGAAATCATGTCTCACCACCCATCAGATCACACACTCGGGAGAAAATCCACATCACTGTTCAGAGTGTGGGAAGGTCTTTAGCCACATGTCTGCTCTCAAGGTACACCAGAGGATCCATACTGGGGAAAAGCCGTATCAGTGTTCTCAGTGTGGGAAGGCATTTAGTACAAATGATCATCTCAAGACACACCAGAGGACCCATAATGGTGAAAAGCCGTATCATTGTTCTCAGTGTGGAAAGGCCTTTAGTGCAATTAATCATTTAAAGACACACCAGAGGATCCATACTGGGGAAAAGCCGTATCAGTGTCCTCAGTGTGGAAAGGCCTTTAGTATAATAGGTAATCTCAAGAGACACCAGACTATCCACAGTTCTGATGTGCTGCCCTGATAATACTTGACAAAGTATAATTACTTTAAATGTCTTTGGTTAGATTACTTTCAAACAACATGTGATGTACATTGTTGTGTTGTCCAATAAAGAAACTGGTTGTCATTAACTTCTTTTATTGTCAACTCTGTTTGTCTAACATACATGTGACCTATCTCTGTACTTTCGCGGTCTCCTCTCCTGGCTTCCGTAGTTCGCGTTTCCTTAACTATACTACATATTCCTCCCTTTGTAGATTTATTCTATCTTCATCAAATACATTTTAAATCTATCCTGGTTGTAGCAGCAATTTCTAATTGCCTACCACGGGTGGCTGAGATGGATTTGGTTCTGACGCGTGTATGAAAGATGAGAAGTAGAGGTGAGTCCAGTTGATCCCTTTGACCGTTTATTGTAGAATGGTGGATAACAAGTTGTTGGAAATAAAATAAAAGATATTAAACTAAAGAGTCTTTCGTAAAGCACATGGTTCCTTTGCACACGTCATGGCACACGGTCAAAAAACTGTTGCCTTCCTCAGCCACGCCAGATGCTCTGGCTGCTGGATTTTAAGGCCTTTCCCCCTTGGGCTCCACCTTCAGCCTCTCAGGTAAAGTTCAGGTGTCCTCTAGATGGGGTAAAAACACCTACGGCCATAGTGTCACTCATTCATTCTTACACACTCACACTTGCACATACTAATAAAGAGAGATAACATAAGAATCAACATAAAGGTTAATTTGGCTCCTACATACCGGCCCTAATTTGTTTGTAGAGGCAAAGACAATTATTTACATTACAAAGGAGCCATTTCTATTCGCAGTTTAGGTATTTTCAATCATTAGGCAATCTTATAATGATCTCAAATATAAACTCAAAGTGAATAAATTCACTTATCTTGAACTCTTTCGGCGTTCATGGTTTTACCTTACAGTCATCACCCTCGAGCAGTAAACAGATTTTGGACACTGGCCTCTCCAGTACACTCGTCCTAGTTTGCAGCTTCACTACACGGACATGGCCTCTGGCATCAGGCTTGGCCTCTAAGACTCTTCCCAGTAGCCAGGAGCTGCGAAGACGTTGTTATCTGCTATTAGTACAATGTCGCCTGGGACGAAGTTTCTTCTGGTTCTTGACCACTTTTGTCTTTCCTGGAGGAGAGGGGTATTCTAGCAGCCATCTCTTCCAGAATAGCTCGGCTATATACTGGACCTGTCTCCAGCGTCTTCTGTGGTAAAGGTCAGAACTTGAAAAGACTCCGGGCAGAAGTGGTTTTCTGTACAGAAGTATGTGATTTGGAGTTAGGGCTTCTAAATCTTGTGGGTCATCAGATACTTTTGTTATAGGCCGGCTGTTGAGAATTGCCTCAACTTCACAGAAAACAGTGTTAGGCCTTCATCATCTAAAGTTTGCTGCTTCAATACTGAACATAGGACATGCCTTACCATTCGGATGAGGCGTTCCCAGAACCCACCATGGTGAGAGGCAGTGGGGGATTGAAGCTCCACTGAACTCCCTCCTTCCTTAGAGTTTGTTGGATCTTTCTGTGTTCCATGGCTTGAAGTGCTTCTCTCAGCTCTCTCTCTGCCCTACAAGGTTAGTGCCATGATCGGATCTCATGTGTTGTGCTGGGCCTCTTCGACACAAAAACGTCTGATGGCATTGATGCACGAGTCTGTGGTTAAAGAACAGGCCACCTCCAGATGTACTGCTCGGCTGGTCATGCAGGTAAAGATGACGCCATACCTTTTCAGCATGCTCCTGCCCCTTCTCACCTCAAAGGGCCGAATAGTCAAGACCAACGTTCGTGAATGGTGGCAAGTCTGTGACAAGTCTTTCACCTGGCAGATCAGCCATCTTTGTTCACCAGGTTTTCCTCTGTTTTTCTGCAAGTCACACAGTGAGAGAGAACCTTCCGTGCAGCAGTGTTTGCATTTACAATCCAGTATGTTTTTCGTACCTGGGATAGCATATGGTTCCTTCCTCCATGTCCAGTTTGAGCATGGATGTGGCGCAGGATCAGAGTGGACACGTGGTGGTCTTTGGCCAGAATGGCAGGGTGTTTCCTTTCCTCTGGCATTGCTGATCTCCTCAGACGCCCACCCACTCTGAGAATGCCACCATCCAGCATCGGATCCAGTCTGTAGATGCTGCTGCCTTTTCTCACACAGGATGCTCCCTCTTGCAGCATGCTGATTTCCTGTGGGAAACTTTGTCTCTGCACATAGGTAAGTATTGCATTTTCTGCTCCTTTTAGATCTTCAACTGTTATTGATTCTTTCATGCTAATCTTGACAGACCTTGTGTTTATTCTGGTTGCCCTTTGATACTTACAGTCGTCCTTTGAGTCCTTTCTTTTCTGCACCAAGTGCCTCAATGCATCCTTCACTTCATTATCCATGCAACAGCTACTCTCAACTTCAGCCAATCTGAAAAGTAATTGAGTAACTTGTCTGTGGGCCTTTCCTCACATGTCTGCATGATGGAATTAACTGTTACAGATTTTCTGACCTCTGGTCATCCGTACAAAGCTGACTCCTGTCTATTGGTTCATTTGGCCAATCCTCTTCTGATGACCAGAGGAACTCTGGTCCACAGATCATCTTTGATTCTCATGAAGCTCTCTGCACTCACACGGTTGTTAGGCATTGTCACCTTATCAGCTTTAAAAGGTAAGTTAATGCAGTAGTGACCCTCTATCACTTTAACAGATGCATTGGCAATGTTCAAGAACTTCTTGTCATCTACTGACATTTAAATTTTTCATCATAGACTCTCTCATTGAAATCAGTGTTGTATTGACTCACCAGAAGTTCTTGCAGGTTAACCAGGGAGATTCTATTAGCAGTCACTGTGGCCTTGTCCACACCTTTACTGCATCCTCCCAATGGACCATTGACTACCCATCCTAGTAGGGTTCTTACAGCATAGGGCCCATCTTCTTGTGAGTTGATCACCTGCCAGGGTTCCATCAAATTTGCTGCATTCATGCCAATGAGTAAATCAATGCCAGAGTCTATTTGAAGTAATTGGACTTCACTGATATAAGGCCATTTCCTTAAATCCGCCTGTGTTGGGATGTCGTCCTTTGTCACCGGCATAGACCTTTGAGTGAAGACTTCAGGTAAAGGAAGGAAGTTGTTGCCTTCGAGTTCGCTCACTTCTAGACCTGACACCAACGTGCTCTTGACAGGCCGTTCTTGTGACATTGTTTTTAGCAAAACAGTTGTTGGTTTCCCTTCCAGGCTCAATTTCTGCGCCAGCCTCTCCGTGCAGAATGTTGCTGAACTGCCCGGATCGAGAAAAGCATAAGTTTGAATGATCCTGTTGCCTTTCACAGACTTCACTTGAACAGGTAAGATTGAAAGTGCACATTTAGAGTTCCCGGCCCCATTATGCCGACAAACATTGGACTTCACCTCTTTGATGTTCTCTGGTGGCTCTGCTGACTTTATGGTCTCACCTTTGACCTGAAAGTTGATGTGAAGCACACTGGGATGCATTCGGTTGCAGATGTTGCATGACAGACGCCCTGCATGGCAGTCTTTGCTTCTGTGTCCTGTACGCAAGCATCCAAAACAGAGTGCCTTTTCCTGTAAAAGATTCAACTTTTCCCTGTGTGTTTTCTTCTTGAAGTCAGAGCAGTGCTCTAGACTGTGAGCACCATCACAGCAGAGGCATGGGGATTTGACATCACTGTCCATATTTGAAGTCACTGGAGTGGTTACTGCTGCCACATTAGCTGCATAACTAACCTTGGGCCTAAACATGGGCTTGCTTACCTCGGGCCTTTTACTCCTACTTGCAACTGACTCTTGGATATCTCCAAATACTGGGTTGGAACATATCTTTGCCTGTTTCTCAATGAACTGTACAAGATCTGCAAATGTAATCTTGCTGTTGCCATCCAGTTTCTCCTGAGCTTTAGTCCTCCACTTATCCCTAAACTTGAAGGGTAATTTCATGACTAAGGCTTTCAAGGTAGAGGCAACATTCAGTTCCTCCATGTAATCCAGCTTTGTCATGGCATTACAGCATCCTTTCAGAAACAGAGCATACTCATTCAAGGCCTTTGGGTCTTCAGGCTTCAGGATAGGCCAACTAAGAGCTTTCTCAATGTAAGCGGTGGAAATGTTATACTCATTGCCGAAATGTTCATGCAATAAGCGTTTGGCTCTGAGATAACCCTGATCTCCATCCATATGCTGACAGCTTTTTACTAGATCCCTAGCTTGGCCCTTTGTATATTGTTCAAGGTAAAACAATCTGTCTTGTCCATTGTCTGTTTTACTCTCAATGTTATGTTCAAAGGAGTTCATAAATGACCTAAACTCTAAGATATCTCCATCAAAGACAGTAACCCTTTTAGGTGGCAATGTAGATAATTGCTGCTGTCTAAGAAGCATAGACGTGATTTCGTTTTGTCTATTCAAGATCGCAATTAGATTACTGGGAGCTACATTGTCCTGTAACGACCTGACCTGCTCTTGTTCAGGCAGCATAGGACCTGCCTGGGAGATTACAAGATCATCAACCAGCGGTCTGTATTCTGTACTGAGCTCAACTTTGTCAGAGTGATCAATGGCTTTCTCCTTAATAGGTTTCAAAACAGCATTACCTCGAGTTGCACGATCTGCCTGCAGATTCAATGCAGACTGTGACCTTTGAGCTGGACCTACGACCTCTGGGGTTTCCTGGAGTAACCAATGTCCTATATGGTCACCCAGTTCACCTTGTCTGCTGCTTGCTTGAAACAAAGGTACGTGTTTCGCTCTATCCTTTGGTCGAACAATCCTTTCTTCAAGCATGTTGGTTGTGAGAGCCACTTGTTGCAGTGTGTCCATGTTAGCGAGTTCCAGGTTCCTTTCCTCGAAGTACGCGTTCATGCCATCAGCTGGGGTAGAAGCCACTTGCTCCTCAGCACCAGCATACACTGCAAGCTTGGCATTTGTAGCAGACAATTCAGCCTCAAAATTCAAAGTCTCCATTTGCCTTCTAATTTCTTCTCTTTCCTTGGATAAAAGTTGTTCTTTTTCTTCTAAAGCATGCCTTTCTTTCATAGTAGCAGCCTTGGCTAAAAGTGCTGCCCTCAGCCTGTGCTACCAGACGAGCTGAAGATGAACTTGATCTTGAACTTTTAGATCCCCTACTAACTGAAGAGATGCTGTCCTTGGGACTAATTTCATCTTCCTTCTCTGTTGGAGGTGCAACTACAGGACAAGATTTAATCCATTTATCAGCCCCTGTCCTAAACTCCTCAATAACAATCCTCTTCGGTTCATACCACTGTCCTGTGTCTGTAACACATTCATCCTTTGACAGAAGCTCTTGATATTGTTTGTGCAATTCATCAAACTCCTCCAACACCTCTGTATATTTTTGTAGGTTCTCCTTTACTTGCTCCAGGTTTGCTGGATCAGACATGAGTTCCCTCATCTTATTCATTTTGCGAGTCAAAGCAGCCAATTTATTCTTTCTAACTTGTTTTGCTTCTTTCTTCTTATTTTCTAACTCAAACATTTCTTTTTGCTTTTCAGAGTCAACAGAAGTAACCGCATGGTCCGCCATATTGGAAACTGAACCTCTTTTCTCAACTTGACAAACTTAAAAGTCCTTTTTCTTCAAAAATATAACTCAATAATCCACAAAAGTGATTCTTCTTAAAACAATAAACAAGATTCCTTTCAAAGTTTTTTCGTAAACATACCGATTGCTGCGGATTCACTTGGATTCAACCTTCCACTCCAGAGTGGCACATGCCCTTGAATTCACACTCCCTTTGTTCCAGTATCCAATGCTGCTTTCTTCAAAGTACATCCATCCAAGGTAGTTTTTTGACTAAATGTAGCAGCAATTTCTAATTGCCTACCACGGGTGGCTGAGATGGATTTGGTTCTGACGCGTGTAGGAAAGATGAGAAGTAGAGGTGAGTCCAGTTGGTCCCTTTGACCGTTTATTGTAGAATGGTGGATAACAAGTTGTTGGAAATAAAATAAAAGATATTAAACTAAAGAGTCTTTCGTGAAGCACATGCTTCCTTTGCAAACGTCCTGGCACACGGTCAAAAAACTGTTGCCTTCCTCAGCCACGCCCAGATGCTCTGGCTGCTGGATTTTAAGGCCTTTCCCCCTTGGGCTCCACCTTCAGCCTCTCAGGTAAAGTTCAGGTGTCCTCTAGATGGGGTAAAAACACCTACGGCCATAGTGTCACTCATCCATTCTTACACACACACACACTTGCACATACTAATAAAGAGAGATAACATAAGAGTCAACATAAAGGTTAATTTGGCTCCTACAGAAACCATTGCCTGACAAATCTCAAATGCAAATCTCAAAATCAGAATCTCAAATGCTGATTAAACAGCATATTTTTAAAATAACAGTACGGATTTCAGTATAAACATACCACTATCTCGGGATGAAGCGTTACATCTACAAACAATCTAATTGGACAAAAGTGTGTGAGACATTAGTGTCCAATGAGGATGTAGTATGATGCCACCATGGCTGAAAATGCACTGCAGGGGAGCACTGGAGGCAGGCTCTGCTAAGACCCTGATGGCCAATGACCTGATCAGACATAGCACTGCTGATAGCCTCATGTTGAGGATTAGTTGCTTTCTAAAACTTTTGCATTTCGTCAATGTTTTTTTAGTTGGAGTACTGCCAAGAATGAAGCTATTATTAATAATGTGAGTTGCATATGCTCTTGTGGCATTTTTAAAAGTAAGATACATTATCATATAAGGTCAAAACCCTTAAATCGTAGTTGAGCTGGATGCACCACTGCCATCCACAGTAAGGCAAAAACAGATGAAAAGTAAAGTATTCAGAATTAACTAGGGTAAATGTCTGGGATTCTGGTGCAAATGATAATGTCCTGTGTACCCGCAAAAAAATAGTTTTTTAGGTCCCATGAATTCTATTTATTTACATTATTTTTTTAAGTGGAGCTTCACACTGGTATGCAAGGTCTGATATTAAACTTCCTCTCTATCCTTATATCAATATAATACACACACACACACACACACACACACACACAAAACACACATGCTAAATAAATACTCACCTATACATAGAGTATAAACAAGCTTAGACAGAATGGAAGCTTCCTTCAGTTTACCAGCCCACCCCCATCTTCACTCTCCTTCCCCATCACATTTCAGTTCACACCCCCAGCCCCCTACTACACTCCTTTGTGGAGTTTCTGCAGGCTGAGCTATGACCATCAGAAGTGTAAACGGTTCTCATTGACGTGTAATTGCTGCACATAACCCTTTGTCATGCTAGTTTGCATTTCAAAAGCTCCTGCACCTGATTGGCTAGGATTGAATCCAGGAAGATAATAGGTCAGGCAGAAGAAGCATTATATTAACCCCACAGCGTGGAGTCAGATTAATACACTCACCTTTTAAAGGCTGGCACTGTGATGCTCTGGGAGTATACAGTAATTCACCAAGGATAGTTTGACCAAGCTTTTTATTCCAAAACAGAACTGAAGTCTGAAATGTCTGTATTTACTGAACCAACACAACTGCCCACTTCAGTGAAGCAGGAGATAAAAGAAGAAGAATTTGATGATTTCCTACAAGAGTATCTGTCTACATGTAAGACAGTGGAAGAAAAGCCTGTAATGGATTGTGAATGCAAGACTGAAATGAACACGTCACCCATCATGACTTTGAAAGAAGAAAAGTATTCACCAATGGAAATCAAAGTTGAAGAAGAATTTGATTTAAGGAAATATGATGACTTTGACTCTTCACCTACAAGTAAGTTGCTTGTTTATTGTTATGTGTTATATACAGTACCAGTCAAAAGTTTGGACACACCTTGTCATTTTTTGAGAAGTTTTTTCATTAAATTTTTTATTTTCTAAATGGTAGATAACACTTTTTTTGTTCAGTACATCACTCCATATGTGTTCTTTCGTAGTTGAATTGTCTTCAGTATTAATCTACAATGTAGAAAATAATAAAAGTAAAAAAAACACGTCTCAAAAAAATGAAAGGTGTGTCCAAACTTTTGACTGGTACTGTATATATATACATTACTTGAATTTTAGAGAATGGCAAACTTGTGCTTCACAATATGTGACCTATTGAGAGAACATAGAACTGTGAATACCTTACTTATGGGATACTACCTGTAGTCTGCTGCATTCAAATCAGAGAAAGTGTCTGTAATCATTTGTTCTGAAGCTCTGTTATTCATGTGTGTGTATCTCTGTTTACATTTATATTCAAGCTTCTGGTAGACACTTCTATCTTAAGTCACTTCCAAGTGATGTACATTTCTAACAAATAACCAATATATCAAAATACATATCAAATATATGTGCCAGTATTGTAGAAATTGCAAATCAGAAAGAGGAGAAGAGAGATTAT
>NW_024880786.1:0-10906 GCF_900700415.2 Clupea harengus
AAAAACACACTAAAAAGACATGTATGAAAAAGACATATGTGAAAGTATGAAGGAAAATCTAACAATACACAGCAATGTGATCTGACAAACTGGCCATAGACTGAAACAAAGGAATTGTTCCTGGTTTGAACATTGCTTACTTGGAGTGGTTGGAGCAGGGTTAGTTACAGCAGCAGGAAATGTTGCAGTTGTTGGATCTGCGTGGCGTATGGAAATATGTTTTAGATAATAGATATGAGAGATGAAAATCTTCTCCCAGGGGAAACAATGGTGAATGTAAAATGGACACAAACACAATATAGTAACTATTTCAGAAAAGAGCCTTTTACCTGTACAATATGCAAAATTGCAGCCATAAGGGTCCACTAGTTTGTAAACAGTGTAGTTTCCTGGACACGCTTTCACCTGGATGGATGGTGTTTTGTATTGGCAGCAGTTCCCATCCAAGGATCCACACACCTCTCTGGTCACGATGCCATCTTCCGGGCGAGGGTGTGAACCGTTCAGCCAGAGAGATACATCGGTACCGCAGCGCCCGCGAGGCACACACACGTTAGGCATCAGAACGCTCGCCCCCTGGTGGAACATGCGGTACCAACCCTGCCACTGGACGTGATTGTCACACCTATGTGACCCGTCCTGGTTGGAGGTGGCCCTCCAGTCGTCGTTCAACACAGTGTACTTTACACAGGGGTCACTCTCGTCATATAAGGTGGGTTGCAGGAAATGTAGAACTATTATGGGATTCAAAGAAGCAAACACACACACACACACACGCTCACACACACACACACACACACACACAAGTGCACACACACACACACACACACACACACACACACACACACACACACACACACACACACACATAGTAATAGTCATAGTCTTAGTCATCACTCCCAGTTTTTAATCACCTCCATTTCTCCTGCTCTAGGCTGGGCCAAGTCCATGCAGAGTCGCCTGTTATCTGGCTTGCATGTCTGAAAGCATTACATCACCGAATATGCCCTATGATAGCACTCCTCCAAACAGCTCATACAATCATGAGGAATTCATCTGAATGTGGGTAGTATATGCACAATACTCCAACAAACTAACCCTTTAAGCTCTGTGAAATGTACTAATTCAACTACATTACATTTCCCTGCATCCACAACACAACCCCAGATCAGTGGAAATGATATATGCTATTTGGCTGTTGGGGGAAATGTGCACCCTACTATATGGTGTGCTTTGGGTTCTGAGGGAGAGAGATGTTCATCAGGAAGAGAACAGAGCAGAATCTTACACAGTATCAGGCAAAGAGGAACACCCATGGTAGCCAGATTGTAGACGTGTCTTCTCTGACCAACCTCTGTAATCATACACAAACACAGGCATTAGGCTAGTTTTTGTCCATGTAAGGCCTGTCCGGTGGCTAATACCATTGTTCTTGTGGGCTGTGAGTTGACACTTCATACTTCACCCAGAGGTGACACATGCTGCCAGAACTATAGCATATGCTCTCTCCCATTAAAATACCTCATCATTCAATGTACAATGAACTAAAATACACAGACAATATACACAGGTAAAATTATATCTTGCTGTATCCTCTGCACAGTTTAGTATTGCATTCCAAAAGAAAAGAAAAACGTATGGCACCTCGTACATATCGTAATACAAATCAAATACAGCAAATACAGCTCCATGCTAACTTTTCTCTGGTATACAACTACAGTATAGGTAAATAACAGTGTGCAGACACTTTTCTTTCCCAGTACAGTAAGTGAAACAACAACACATGAGACTAACACTAGAAGTGTCCTGCAGCCCTAATGCTGATCCGTGGTGAAAATCTTATGAACTTCACATTTACCGTATCGCAACATTCTCCCTTACATGGAAACTTACGGAAAAATCTTCAGCACATCTTATCCATCCCTAAAATTCCCCATATTCTGTAAAATATTTTTTTAGGCAAGCTGTTGTCATGACAGCAAGAACAAACTTGTTTGATCTGTTGCTTTGCCTGTCACAATATTGTAGATACCACTTTTGAGTGCGGCATATTGCCCATGTTTGATCAGTGGTACAGTGCTTAGTGTTGTTGAACAACAAGTAGCTAACTTGGGTTCAATTCCTGAGCAAAGGTGCTATAGTAGGTGACTTTGGATAAAAATTTGTTGTAGTTGCATTTTTGTGTCACTTTGTCTCATTGATAGCCCATAGCTTACATACATATACAGCAGTAAATGTGGGAAAATGTCTTCAGCGACACCTACATCTATATTTTTCCTTCATACATGCATATTTCAGTGCAAATGCTGTACTGCACCACTTTTGTATAGTTGCTAACAAGGCTGCAAACAAACAAAACAAAGTAGAAAACTGAATACATTTTCAGCAAAAATTATAGAATACTGAAATTGACAACTATCATAGAGCTTCCTTTTCTCTGTGGACTATTTTCTTCAGACTTTCTTCAGTTATTTTAAACAAATGTGAAAATGATTGGAAAAAACTGTAGCAATGAACATAACAATTGATAACATGACACCCTTTACAATAATCTGGGCAAATATCTTACCTTAAATGATTCCTTTATGTTCTCACCTCACACGGACATTGACAACTATCATAGAGCTTCCTTTTCACTGTGGACTATTTTCTTCAGTCTCAGACTTAGAACATATCAATGAGATGAAAAACATGATTTACATGTTTAGGGGTCTTATCTTATCTTACCTGGAACACATTTCCAAGTCAAACACTCTGATCCTCATGTTCATTGACCTCGTATGCCAACCTATAGACTGTGGAGGCTGGCAGTGAAACAGATCTGACCACTTCTCCTCAGCTGTAACATTAAAAGTGATGTGATGTACAGTATGCTGAGTGAATGAATGGGCATAGACCTAAAGGATACAAATATAAATGTGTAATGAAAATCTCTCATGGCATCATGGTTTGTGATGAGTGTGAGACTAAAAGCATATAAAACACATTGAAAGCTTTTCAAATTCATTAACATTTCTCATCTCAATTTGACATTGTAATCGTTCCAACCACACGGCTCAAAGTGGAAATAACATAGTAGGGAGAACACACCGAGTAAAGGTGTGATTTCAAAAGATAATTTATTAAATGATTAAATTAACTACTTACAAAAATCAGTAACTGAAAAGAAAGAAAAAGTAAAGCGCAAAATGTAGTGCAGATCAGCATAGTGTAAGCCAGTGTTGTGCATGAACACGTTCATTTTCATGAGAACTATGAACTGAACGCAACTTCATGACAAATAATGAATTTGAACGGTGAACACGTTCATATTATCTGAGGTCCAGCGCCACTGAGGTCTAGCTAAAACATTACGGAATGTTTTCCTTCTGCTGAGGAAAGACGCTGTCTAAATCGAATGCTTGTACCATGTCGTTGCTCAGTATCTGTTAAAAAGGCCATAGTAATTATTTGTTAAATTGCCCAGACAGACCATGTTTCGGTAAATGACCATATTTGGTAATTGCGTTGGTCATGTGACTCCACTTCTCACGGTGCAATGTTTTGATATCGCTTCATGGCATATTTAGATGGAGTAGCAGTTAACTTCTGGCATATTTTCACATAATTGAACGTTGCACAACTTGAAGTTGTGTGCGTCCATGTATACGTGAGTTTGACTTTGTAGCCTACCTTGTCATTATGTGTTTGTTATAGTTGAGCTTTCTCATCATTGTTACGAGCACTGTCACTTAATTGATCCAGCATGCTGCACTGTTCGTGAACTCGCTTAGCATAAGCTGCTAATGTACAAATACGAGTGGTACAGGGTTTACCTATGCTAACTTTTGAGCGGTCTTTCATTTAGTGTACATGCCCTTGTTGATCTGAGATTAAGCCAGTAGCATATCATTGCTGAAGAGCAAGTTATTATTATTAGTTCCCTGTATAATTCATTATTTAAATGGTACTACATACTAATTAAAAAAAATATGAAAATGAACTGAACTATGAACTAGTTCAGAATTTAAATGGTGAACTATGAACGTGAACGATTCATGTTTACTTGTATGAACTGAACTTTGAACTAGTTCATGAGAGGTGTGAACGTGCACAACACTGATGCTGTGTTAGTTCATGATGAAATTGAAATGTAATGTATAAAAGGTCCCTTTTAATGTTACACAGTGATTGGTTTTTAAACAGTGTTTTTCTACTCGTCATGGTATTTGGGAAGCTTGTCTCCAGGGATGACCACATGCTCGACTCCATCTTCTGTGATCACTGCCAGGTGTACCACCCAACCGCTGTCATTATCTCTACCTATGGCCAGATCAATCGCTAAGGAGAGAGAGGAGAGAACATGCATGTATTATTACTACTACTACTATTATTGTTATTGTTATTATTATTGTGTACTCTAGGATCACATTATTTACCATATCAGCTGTCAAGCTGCTTATGCAATTGTTACATGGTACATTCAGCTATTATGATCCAAACATTGAGTTAAATGTGTGTTAAGGTGTTTGATACACTGCTGTACTGTGTGTGAACTTTGAATGTTTCATTCAGGTTTTTGATAACATATGACATAGATAGAGCACAGCGTGAGAAAAGAAATTACATCTGTTCAGCAGTGATGGTAATATTTCTTTATTTGTTACATGGTAAAAATCCAAATAGTTGGCTTTTCGAGAATGTTAAATGGTTTTAATGTGCCTTAGATATTTAATTCATTCAGCCAATACAATGTTTATGACAGTCATCAGTTGTCTAGTTATTCTGCCTTAATCCATGATCTGAGGATCGATTGTTTGAGTCTATAGATATTTAGTTCAGGGGAAATCTGTCTTTTGTGATTGTCGAGTAAACAGCATTCAACTTGATGAAGAAAACTATGACTGACTCTGTGGTTATTTTCAACTAATTCAGAGGTGTAACACAATACTGTGGATAATTCTACCAGAAACCAACTTGATCATGTTTTTGTCAGTGTCGGAAAACACAACAGAACAAAACAGATTATTTTACTTTTGGGCCGAAATGTCAAGAATTTGGAATAAATGTTATCATTTCAAAGAAAGCATGAATGACGATGATGATGATAAAATGCAGATGTGATTTTCCAAAGAATCCACTAAAATAAAGCCAGAAATCTCTCACATGATCAAAAGAATGGTATCACAGTTTTATCACACATTATTTCAGTAGTACTCTTTTCGTGGGCGTCAAAGGATGTCAACAAGGTCATAGAGATAAACCCTTACCTTCTGGAGACCATGTCTGGCAGCGCTGCAGACTGTCAGTACTGGGAGAGGCTCCTGGCCAAAGAGTGCAGGTCTGTTCCAGCCTGTTTGGCATGCTGTGTTCCTGAAGTATCTGCACGGACACCTGGGATATTCATCCTCCATCTGTATTGAGCTGTGTCAGGGCTTCTCTTCCTTCATTCTTTCATCAGGCATGTCCACAAGGGTGGGGTTGGACAGGCCAGAGTGATGTACATTTACTGAAGGTTGAGGGAGGCCTTGGTCTTGTGAAATGTGAAAAAGATTATGTTATGAAAAGTTTAGTTTTCTTCAATAGCAGTCAAATGACAACACTGAACATCATGAGCATCCATGAGCTACTTTTGTAGCATGTTCTCAACTCACTTCATTCACTTCACACATTTCCTTAGCAGAGATTGAATAAAGGACAGGAACACAGCTCAAGTTCATACTGTATATGTTTGTTTTGTTACAATGTGTCTGGTTGGGAGTTCCGGGAAAGGATACATGACAATAAATTGGTATTTCATGGGTCTAGTGTGTTTTATTTATGGCTCGTGCATTTCTTGATATGTTCTCATTTCACGCTGTCATTTTATGAATCTGAGCTCTAACTGTCATTCCGCTTGACCCCTAATTTCAAAATAAAGACAAAGGAACTCCACTCACTCACGACACCGTTACTCAGCAGATTCAAGCTTAATTCATGTTTGCGTTAACTATAGCTCCCCTGCATACATCTCAAGCCTAACAAAGCATCGTTGGTATGTGTTCGCCGTCTTAATGTCATTATCAGAAACAATATACAGTATGTTTATGTTATCAGAACTGTACGTAATGTGAATATGTTTATGTTTATGTTAGCATTGATTCGCCTATATCTTTTGTACATTTCAGTTTTACACTTTCTATCGTCAATAAACCTATGGACTTGGAACTGTCTTCAGAGTCTTGATCTTAGGAAGAGTTTAGCTGGCTGTCAGCGTATTAGAGCACACATACCGAAGACGGCACAGTGTTCAAGTACGTATTTTAATGATTGGGGGTGGATGTTTTGTAAAATGATCATGATATGTGTTGAGATGCAGGGGTAGGAATAATGCAAACCTCAAGGGGGTTCAGACTGACCCAGTCTTTATTAAATGAAACCACTACCACACCTGATCTTAAACATTTGTTGTGGTATCTATATATTTTTCTGTGTAGAATGTACGTTTCCTACAGTACACCTCAAGTATTTCATGTCTTTTAATTACTTACATTTAAATCTAGGATTCAATTAGCCATTTCAGAATTAGTCTTTTTTTTTAAGAACAGAAAAAAGTTTAACTGATCAAATATTTAACTTTAACTGATTGATGAAATGAAATTGAAATTCTGGAAATGTAGAATAATAAGCTATATGAGCGTCTCAATCTTTGCACTGGGGTGTTTTTTTTTCATTGTCAAATTGAAAAATTCAAAACATGAAAAGTTTGGGAACCGCTGCACTAGTTTAATTGAGGGCTATCTTTTCCCCAGACATATGAAGGAGAGGTCTACATATACAAATCACTTATGAGAGGTTCAGTATTATTTGTGCACTAAATACAACCACACTGCTCATTCTTAGATGGGAACCACAGAGGTGTTGTTACTATTCTTTACACTACATGTAACACAAACAAGACAAGAGGTCTTCCAATTTGGTAGACTTTATTTATTTTTTAAAGCAGTCCATTACATTTAATTACAGTGTCCACCACTTTAACTTTGTACACAATTTTGAATGTATAACCTTTCCTGTGAATTTAGTCTCATCTGTAATCATCTGTTTATTGACTCATATTGACTTGCTCACAGGAAAATAAAAAAATACTTTACATTTTTGCATGGTGGATCACTGTTCCTTCCGACAGTAAAGTATCAATAATTGCCCACTTCCCACCACCAACTAAAGAGGCTGCAACTGAAAACCAACATATTTAAAGAATACACAATATCTTTTATCATTACATTTCAATCAGTGGCTCCACTAAGATGCTAGATGTGATATTTAGATTTGTCTTCTGGTAGAAGAATCTTTCCAGACTTTGTACATGGGAACAGATTTTAACCGCCACTAAACATGTTCTACAATCTATACAGCAGATTTGAAAATGATGAGTTATTGCTGAACACCGGAAAAAAAGAAAATAGAACTGAAATCTGAATGTTATGGATAAATCACATAATTTAAGATGTTGCATATACAGAGAAAAAAATCAATTTGTTGATTTGTACGATTCTTCGTCGTTCCTCACTCTTCATCCTCAGCAGGTAACACGCTCACCTCCTTCCCTGGAGAGAATTGACACAATAGATATCAGACTGACAAACAACTGATTACACTGAGGGAACACAAACACTCATATCTGCTTGTCTTTAGAAAACTGAGTCAGAACATATAAGACTAAATGGTCTACCATGTCACCAAGAAATACACAGACACCTTTGTTTCAGCCTGGCCAATGAAAACTGATAGTATTGATTTGAAATATCAATAACGAACTGTAGCAGACGTCCACAGGAAGGCCTACGTACGACCAGACATAGTTCGATCAGTTCTGCTGTCTTTCAATAGTGTCAACAACAGCCTTTTAAAAGGCTATTCCTATCTCCTCACTTCGGTTTCCAAATATAACCTTAGACTTACAACGCTGCTATTGCAGTACACTTAAAACAGCTTTTTTGAAGGCTATTTTCATCTCCTATCGTTTCTGCCTTGCAATCCCCACTTGTGAGTGACCGGCGCGGCCAGCCCACGATTAGGGATGTGGACTTGGAGATGGTGGTTAAAAGAATTGCCGGAGCAGTGGTTTATGTTTTCAATTTAACAAGATTTATTTTCTTTCCAGGTTGGAATTTTACAAAAGTATGAATAAGCACAAAACAAAGTTTCAATATCAAAATGCAGCGCAACAGTGTTACCGTGACAGACAACTCCTCGCAGCAGGAAAGCTGTCCTTCTACCTCCACTCCTGAATGGCACTGAGCTAGCCTCTTAAGAAGGCCTAGCTATTGCCCCTAATTGGCCTAATAGGGCCAACCCATGAATATGGGGAAGCAAAGCACATTGTGCATATTATTAACAAAACCCTTCATTCATGAATTATACATTCAAATAACATATCTCCATATAAATCACTCAAACACCATTTAACCCACTAGCAAATCACCCTACAATGCATAGTTATTATCTAAATCTAAGTGAAATGTGAACACGACAAACACCCCTGTGACATAATGCCCCGCTCCCTCCACTAGTGACACAATGTAAAAGTGTTATCCCAGCGCGAGCGCGCTTTCGCGTTGGGACCAGTATGTGGAAGCGTGAGAACCAGGAAGTGTGAGTAATGGTATGTTTACCAGTTTATGGACGTTATTGCAATGCAAATGGATGAGAATGTGGGTACCCAGTATGTATATATCAGTATAATTGAACAACAGCAGGTGTATGCAAATATTATGTATGAGTGCTGTATATCGCGGCAGACCAAACAATACACCAATTTGCGGTAAACAGCCGACACCATTACAATCTCACATCGTGTAACACACAAACACCGCAAACCCACAAAACACCCAACAACACTCCCAACAATGTTCATAGATCACATATACTGCGATCTCCAGGAAGACGCTGTGTTATTGTGGCTGCGTGCGTGTGTGTGTGAGAATGAATAGAGTCAATGTCAATGTCGCATTCGCGGTAAAACAGTCCGGAATGTTCGACACAGTGAGAAGGGAAATGTTCAGCTTCTCACACCACTGCAGTGGCCTAGCTTACATCTTTATCTTCTATCATTCCATCTTTTCTCTTCTCTTTATTTCATCTGATTCATTCTTATTATCATTTCCCACCTGCTCTGGTTTGTGTCCCGCACTGCCATTAAGGTGCTAGCATTGCAATCACCCATAGCCTACTGAGCACTAGCCTCTTGCCTTTATTATATATTTATTTATATCACATTCATTCATTCACAGAAGCACAACACCAACACATACACTCATAACAGTATGTGTATGAACCGTACCTTGCAATGGGGTTAGAGCGATCAGAATCGGTATCAGAATCTGTGAGAAGGTCAAAGCACATATGAAACAAAAACATGAATCACAACATGTACAACCTTGTATATTGTTTGGTAATTCATTTTTATTTTGGTTAGAAATTGATAAAATACTTTTCGTATGCCTTGTCATCAAATAAATGAATGTTAGAAAAAAATTGATGACCAAGATACTAGTAAAATATCTAACATCAAATAATTAAGTTATCTAGAAGAGTGAGTATTTCAAGTTAACTCTATCATGTCAGGTGTATTGCTGCAAAAGATACTCACGCGGTGCCTTGTTGTAGCCTGTAAAGATACAAGAAAATGTTTATTATGCTGAGGCATCATCAAGGCTGAAAACAGTTTTACTTGATCAAAAACACTGAAATGGCATGAAAGATGTTACTCTCACCTTTTTTCTTCATCATGACAATGGCAACAACCACACCAATCAAGACAAGAGCAGCGACGACACAGCCAATGACGATGCCAACAAGGTTATTGGGTATAAGGGCATTGCCTACAGAAGAAAAAGGTCTCAGTTAATCGCCTCCGCAACAGCATTAAATGCACTCATGACCTTGATCATCCTACAATGAGCCTGGGATGGTGCACAGACCTGTTAAATGAAACTAGTGAACAATAATTTCTCCCCTCTCTGTACGTAACAGCACTATCCAATATGAAGATAGTGTTAAAAGAGTGAATTCGTTTTTAAAAGTTAAACACGCCAATTTGCTGGAAGTTATTCTGAAATGTGTGATTGGTGTAACTGATCAATGTTCTGATGGGTTCTGTCCCTCCTGGAGAATGTTTCCTTAAGGTGTTGCTTCATAACTATGGTTGCAGCTGCCAATGATTTTGTGTTTCTGGAAGCATCGCTCCAAGTTATGGTTGGATCTACTGCTCATTACAGCTGTTCGAAGCATAGTTGCTTGGTAGTTTCTATCATTGACATAATTTATTTAGTCTGTTTACCTACATTATCCATTTCCTCTTCTGCATTCACACCTTTCTCTAAGTCTGTCAGCATAGGTCCTGAAGATTTGGATCTGAACCCATTATGAAATGTTTTAGACTAGTTTTGACATTATATACGCTGCAGTACACCAGTAGTGGTGTTACTGGAAGTATGGTGTATAAAGTACAGTGGTGCAGATTTGCAGCCTCTCCACTACAGTGACAAACAGAGCAATGAGTGGGTGAACAGGAGCAGATCACTCATCACGGCTCATTGGTTGTACAGAATGTGGATTATACACCAATCAGAAAAACACAGAGATCTTTACAGTTACACAGCAAATGTGCAATAGTGATAGGTTTGGTTAATAAAAAAGCATATATGGTTACAGATATTATTTACATTCTACTACAGGTGGTTTGGAGCTTTCACTAAAATCACAATAACATGTATCAAGGCAATAGTCCATCTCCATAGTGGTGTTTAAGGTGTTGATTCTTACCCTCTTCCACAATCAAGATCTTAACAATGGGCTCTCCGCTCTTGTGGGCCACCTCACAGGTGAACTGTCCCTTCTTCCTCTCCTCAGGTGACACTTTAAGCTCGGCTCTCTTCTGGAA
>NW_024880787.1:0-10864 GCF_900700415.2 Clupea harengus
TTCCAAGATCTCTTCAGTTCCAAACGGGGCAAGGCCAGTGTTATCTGTTTCCATAGTGTAGTGGTTATCACGTTCGCTTTACACGCGAAAGGTCCCCAGTTCGAAACTGGGTGGAAACAGTCTCTTGTTTAAGGCTGTGGTCTGTCTTGAGACAACTTTCAAGTTGAGCCCACTTTCCAAGATCTCTTCAGTTTCCAAACGGGTCAAGGGCCAGTGTTATCTGTTTCCATAGTGTAGTGGTTATCACGTTCGCCTAACACGCGAAAGGTCCCAGTTCGAAACTGGGTGGAAACAGTCTCTTGTTTAAGGATGTGGTCTGTCTTTGGCACAAGTCCCTCACTAGACCCACTTTCCAAGATCTCTTCAGTTCCAAACGGGGCAAGGGCCAGTGTTATCTGTTTCCATAGTGTAGTGGTTATCACGTTCGCCTCACACGCGAAAGGTCCCCAGTTCGAAACTGGGTGGAAACAGTCTCTTGTTTAAGGCTGTGGTCTGTCTTGAGACAACTTTCAAGTTCAGCCACTTTCCAAGATCTCTTCAGTTCCAAACGGGGCAAGGGCCAGTGTTATCTGTTTCCATAGTGTAGTGGTTATCACGTTCGCTTTACACGCGAAAGGTCCCCAGTTCGAAACTGGGTGGAAACAGTCTCTTGTTTAAGGCTGTGGTCTGTCTTGAGACAACTTTCAAGTTGAGCCCACTTTCCAAGATCTCTTCAGTTCCAAACGGGGCAAGGGCCATTGTTATCTGTTTCCATAGTGTAGTGGTTATCACGTTCGCTTTACACGCGAAAGGTCCCCAGTTCGAAACTGGGTGGAAACAGTCTCTTGTTTAAGGCTGTGGTCTGTCTTGAGACAACTTTCAAGTTCAGCCCACTTTCCAAGATCTCTTCAGTTCCAAACGGGGCAAGGGCCAGTGTTATCTGTTTCCATAGTGTAGTGGTTATCACGTTCGCCTCACACGCGAAAGGTCCCCAGTTCGAAACTGGGTGGAAACAGTCTCTTGTTTAAGGCTGTGGTCTGTCTTGAGACAACTTTCAAGTTCAGCCCACTTTCCAAGATCTCTTCAGTTTCCAAACGGGGCAAGGGCCAGTGTTATCTGTTTCCATAGTGTAGTGGTTATCACGTTCGCCTCACACGCGAAAGGTCCCCAGTTCGAAACTGGGTGGAAACAGTCTCTTGTTTAAGGATGTGGTCTGTCTTGGCACAAGTCCCTCACTAGACCCACTTTCCAAGATCTCTTCAGTTCCAAACGGGGCAAGGGCCAGTGTTATCTGTTTCCATAGTGTAGTGGTTATCACGTTCGCCTAACACGCGAAAGGTCCCCAGTTCGAAACTGGGTGGAAACAGTCTCTTGTTTAAGGATGTGGTCTGTCTTGGCACAAGTCCCTCACTAGACCCACTTTCCAAGATCTCTTCAGTTCCAAACGGGGCAAGGGCCAGTGTTATCTGTTTCCATAGTGTAGTGGTTATCACGTTCGCCTCACACGCAAAAGGTCCCCAGTTCGAAACTGGGTGGAAACAGTCTCTTGTTTAAGGCTGTGGTCTGTCTTGAGACAACTTTCAAGTTGAGCCCACTTTCCAAGAACTCTTCAGTTCCAAACGGGGCAAGGGCCAGTGTTATCTGTTTCCATAGTGTAGTGGTTATCACGTTCGCTTTACACGCGAAAGGTCCCCAGTTCGAAACTGGGTGGAAACAGTCTCTTGTTTAAGGCTGTGGTCTGTCTTGAGACAACTTTCAAGTTGAGCCCCACTTTCCAAGATCTCTTCAGTTCCAAACGGGGCAAGGGCCAGTGTTATCTGTTTCCATAGTGTAGTGGTTATCACGTTCGCTTTACACGCGAAAGGTCCCCAGTTCGAAACTGGGTGGAAACAGTCTCTTGTTTGAGGCTGTGGTCTGTCTTGAGACAACTTTCAAGTTGAACCCACTTTCCAAGATCTCTTCAGTTCCAAACGGGGCAAGGGCCAGTGTTATCTGTTTCCATAGTGTAGTGGTTATCACGTTCGCCTAACACGCGAAAGGTCCCCAGTTCGAAACTGGGTGGAAACAGTCTCTTGTTTAAGGATGTGGTCTGTCTTGGCACAAGTCCCTCACTAGACCCACTTTCCAAGATCTCTTCAGTTCCAAACGGGGCAAGGGCCAGTGTTATCTGTTTCCATAGTGTAGTGGTTATCACGTTCGCCTCACACGCGAAAGGTCCCCAGTTCGAAACTGGGTGGAAACAGTCTCTTGTTTAAGGCTGTGGTCTGTCTTGAGACAACTTTCAAGTTGAGCCCACTTTCCAAGATCTCTTCAGTTCCAAACGGGGCAAGGGCCAGTGTTATCTGTTTCCATAGTGTAGTGGTTATCACGTTCGCTTTACACGCGAAAGGTCCCCAGTTCGAAACTGGGTGGAAACAGTCTCTTGTTTAAGGCTGTGGTCTGTCTTGAGACAACTTTCAAGTTGAGCCCACTTTCCAAGATCTCTTCAGTTCCAAACGGGGCAAGGGCCAGTGTTATCTGTTTCCATAGTGTAGTGGTTATCACGTTCGCTTTACACGCGAAAGGTCCCCAGTTCGAAACTGGGTGGAAACAGTCTCTTGTTTAAGGCTGTGGTCTGTCTTGAGACAACTTTCAAGTTGAGCCCACTTTCCAAGATCTCTTCAGTTCCAAACGGGGCAAGGGCCAGTGTTATCTGTTTCCATAGTGTAGTGGTTATCACGTTCGCCTCACACGCGAAAGGTCCCCAGTTCGAAACTGGGTGGAAACAGTCTCTTCTTTAAGGCTGTGGTCTGTCTTGAGACAACTTTCAAGTTGAGCCCACTTTCCAAGATCTCTTCAGTTCCAAACGGGGCAAGGGCCAGTGTTATCTGTTTCCATAGTGTAGTGGTTATCACGTTCGCTTTACACGCGAAAGGTCCCCAGTTCGAAACTGGGTGGAAACAGTCTCTTGTTTAAGGCTGTGGTCTGTCTTGAGACAACTTTCAAGTTGAGCCCACTTTCCAAGATCTCTTCAGTTCCAAACGGGTCAAGGGCCAGTGTTATCTGTTTCCATAGTGTAGTGGTTATCACGTTCGCCTAACACGCGAAAGGTCCCCAGTTCGAAACTGGGTGGAAACAGTCTCTTGTTTAAGGATGTGGTCTGTCTTGGCACAAGTCCCTCACTAGACCCACTTTCCAAGATCTCTTCAGTTCCAAACGGGGCAAGGGCCAGTGTTATCTGTTTCCATAGTGTAGTGGTTATCACGTTCGCCTCACACGCGAAAGGTCCCCAGTTCGAAACTGGGTGGAAACAGTCTCTTGTTTAAGGCTGTGGTCTGTCTTGAGACAACTTTCAAGTTGAGCCCACTTTCCAAGATCTCTTCAGTTCCAAACGGGGCAAGGGCCAGTGTTATCTGTTTCCATAGTGTAGTGGTTATCACGGTCGCTTTACACGCGAAAGGTCCCCAGTTCGAAACTGGGTGGAAACAGTCTTTTGTTTAAGGCTGTGGTCTGTCTTGAGACAACTTTCAAGTTGAGCCCACTTTCCAAGATCTCTTCAGTTCCAAACGGGTCAAGGGCCAGTGTTATCTGTTTCCATAGTGTAGTGGTTATCACGTTCGCCTAACACGCGAAAGGTCCCCAGTTCGAAACTGGGTGGAAACAGTCTCTTGTTTAAGGATGTGGTCTGTCTTGGCACAAGTCCCTCACTAGACCCACTTTCCAAGATCTCTTGAGTTCCAAACGGGGCAAGGGCCAGTGTTATCTGTTTCCATAGTGTAGTGGTTATCACGTTCGCCTCACACGCGAAAGGTCCCCAGTTCGAAACTGGGTGGAAACAGTCTCTTGTTTAAGGCTGTGGTCTGTCTTGAGACAACTTTCAAGTTGAGCCCACTTTCCAAGATCTCTTCAGTTCCAAACGGGGCAAGTGCCAGTGTTATCTGTTTCCATAGTGTAGTGGTTATCACGTTCGCCTCACACGCGAAAGGTCCCCAGTTCGAAACTGGGTGGAAACAGTCTCTTGTTTAAGGCTGTGGTCTGTCTTGGCACAAGTCCCTCACTAGACCCACTTTCCAAGATCTCTTCAGTTCCAAACGGGGCAAGGGCCAGTGTTATCTGTTTCCATAGTGTAGTGCAGGGGTTCTCAAACTTTTGCAAGCTGGGCCCCCCCAAAGCTGGTTAGGGGTAGTTGGGGCCCCCCCATCCACCCGCGGCCCGCCGCCACCGCCCTCAACTACACCACCATATATAGATAGATAGATAGATAGTGTATTGTTATTGATAGGCCTGACATGTCAAGGTTAGGCTATTGTTATTGTTAGGCCCATACAGACAATTATTATAACTATTTATTTTTATTATTGTTATTATTATTATCAGTAATAGTAGGTATTATTATAATTAATGATTATCGACCAATTATTATTATTGTATTATTATTATCATAATAATAATAAGTGGTATTATTGCTATCATTAGGATACTGTTATTATTATGGGCCTCTTGTGATCTTTACAAAAAAAAGAATGACGAAAGAGGGGAGATGCTTAAGTCTACTGTCACTCTTCAGCTGCTCTTTCATGTCTAGTGACAGCTCATCTGCTGAGCAGAGAAATGGATCCCGAACTCAGGCGAATGAACGGTAGTCCTCTTTGAAATAGGACCCAAACTGATTTCTGATATTCGGCGTGATACAGTGTAATTTGACATAGGAGCTAAACTCAGCACAATACCTATCATTATTCTAAACGTGTTGCGTGGCCGGCAAAATCAGTGTTTCGGCAATTGTATGGGGTTTGCCAAGCTTAGAAATTCTATGAGCAACTACATAAGATGCTCCAGACACTGCTTGGAGATAGTGCTATGCTTGGACATGGTGGTTCGTTGTTGCTGGAGGCCATCACGTTTATGTTTAAAGAAGTCCACAGGCTTCTCTTTCTGACTTTTACGAATCAGAAACTTGTCCATGTTGTGTTTGTTTGCTGATACAGCGTATGAAGTTAATAAAGTTCTAATTTCAACGTCGTGTTCTTGTATGTGTGGTTGTGAACGACTTGCACACGAACAATGGATAAGGCTGTGCTAGGCAATGATTCCTAACCAAACGAACTGTACACAATGTAGACAGGGACAGCACAAAATAGTATTCAAGTGCTGGTGTTTTATTTGTTGCGGTGGATGATCAAAAAATGTAAAGGTAGGCTAGGTGTTAAGGAGAAAAGGGCTAGCTGTAGTTGGAAAAGGTAGCTAGCTAGGCTAGCTCTCGGGGCTACGAGCTTTTCTAAAAGATTGTGGAGCAAATTACTCCTTAGAATAGGCTACGAATAGACCTACTGCAAGTGCAGTAAGGTATTACTAAGGAAGGAGTGAGTCTTTAAAAATACTGTTTATTAAGCAATGAATATCTGAATGATAGAGGAAACAAGAGAAATTGCACAAACTCTGCAAAGTGTCGTCTCAGGGTGAGCGCTTACCTCCATGCCTGCGTTTTGATTTTATACTCGGAAGCGGAGGTGCTACTCGCTATGAAATGATAATACTCCGTTTTGATTGGTGGATCAGGAGCAAAACAGTATTTGATTTGTTTGGGTCAGTCCAGCCCCTTGCATTTCGCTACTGAGGGAGCTTTCACTAACCAGTGACAGGTCGGCGGTTTTTTTTTCTTTCTCCGTCTGTGACATCGCGCCCCCCCTGGAGAGTGTTCGCGCCCCCCCAGGGGGGCGCGCCCCCCACTTTGAGAACCACTGGTGTAGTGGTTATCACGTTCGCCTCACACGCGAAAGGTCCCCAGTTCGAAACTGGGTGGAAACAGTCTCTTGTTTAAGGCTGTGGTCTGTCTTGAGACAACTTTCAAGTTGAGCCCACTTTCCAAGATCTCTTCAGTTCCAAACGGGGCAAGGGCCAGTGTTATCTGTTTCCATAGTGTAGTGGTTATCACGTTCGCTTTACACGCGAAAGGTCCCCAGTTCGAAACTGGGTGGAAACAGTCTCTTGTTTAAGGCTGTGGTCTGTCTTGAGACAACTTTCAAGTTGAGCCCACTTTCCAAGATCTCTTCAGTTCCAAACGGGGCAAGGGCCAGTGTTATCTGTTTCCATAGTGTAGTGGTTATCACGTTCGCTTTACACGCGAAAGGTCCCCAGTTCGAAACTGGGTGGAAACAGTCTCTTGTTTGAGGCTGTGGTCTGTCTTGAGACAACTTTCAAGTTGAGCCCACTTTCCAAGATCTCTTCAGTTCCAAACGGGGCAAGGGCCAGTGTTATCTGTTTCCATAGTGTAGTGGTTATCACGTTCGCCTAACACGCGAAAGGTCCCCAGTTCGAAACTGGGTGGAAACAGTCTCTTGTTTAAGGATGTGGTCTGTCTTGGCACAAGTCCCTCACTAGACCCACTTTCCAAGATCTCTTCAGTTCCAAACGGGGCAAGGGCCAGTGTTATCTGTTTCCATAGTGTAGTGGTTATCACGTTCGCCTCACACGCGAAAGGTCCCCAGTTCGAAACTGGGTGGAAACAGTCTCTTGTTTAAGGCTGTGGTCTGTCTTGAGACAACTTTCAAGTTGAGCCCACTTTCCAAGATCTCTTCAGTTCCAAACGGGGCAAGGGCCAGTGTTATCTGTTTCCATAGTGTAGTGGTTATCACGTTCGCTTTACACGCGAAAGGTCCCCAGTTCGAAACTGGGTGGAAACAGTCTCTTGTTTAAGGCTGTGGTCTGTCTTGAGACAACTTTTCAAGTTGAGCCCACTTTCCAAGATCTCTTCAGTTCCAAACGGGGCAAGGGCCAGTGTTATCTGTTTCCATAGTGTAGTGGTTATCACGTTCGCTTTACACGCGAAAGGTCCCCAGTTCGAAACTGGGTGGAAACAGTCTCTTGTTTGAGGCTGTGGTCTGTCTTGAGACAACTTTCAAGTTGAGCCCACTTTCCAAGATCTCTTCAGTTCCAAACGGGGCAAGGGCCAGTGTTATCTGTTTCCATAGTGTAGTGGTTATCACGTTCGCCTAACACGCGAAAGGTCCCCAGTTCGAAACTGGGTGGAAACAGTCTCTTGTTTAAGGATGTGGTCTGTCTTGGCACAAGTCCCTCACTAGACCCACTTTCCAAGATCTCTTCAGTTCCAAACGGGGCAAGGGCCAGTGTTATCTGTTTCCATAGTGTAGTGGTTATCACGTTCGCCTCACACGCGAAAGGTCCCCAGTTCGAAACTGGGTGGAAACAGTCTCTTGTTTAAGGCTGTGGTCTGTCTTGAGACAACTTTCAAGTTGAGCCCACTTTCCAAGATCTCTTCAGTTCCAAACGGGGCAAGGGCCAGTGTTATCTGTTTCCATAGTGTAGTGGTTATCACGTTCGCTTTACACGCGAAAGGTCCCCAGTTCGAAACTGGGTGGAAACAGTCTCTTGTTTAAGGCTGTGGTCTGTCTTGAGACAACTTTCAAGTTGAGCCCACTTTCCAAGATCTCTTCAGTTCCAAACGGGGCAAGGGCCAGTGTTATCTGTTTCCATAGTGTAGTGGTTATCACGTTCGCCTCACACGCGAAAGGTCCCCAGTTCGAAACTGGGTGGAAACAGTCTCTTGTTTAAGGCTGTGGTCTGTCTTGGCACAAGTCCCTCACTAGACCCACTTTCCAAGATCTCTTCAGTTCCAAACGGGGCAAGGGCCTGTGGTCTGTCTTGGCACAAGTCCCTCACTAGACCCACTTTCCAAGATCTCTTCAGTTCCAAACGGGGCAAGGGCCAGTGTTATCTGTTTCCATAGTGTAGTGGTTATCACGTTCGCTTTACACGCGAAAGGTCCCCAGTTCGAAACTGGGTGGAAACAGTCTCTTGTTTAAGGCTGTGGTCTGTCTTGAGACAACTTTCAAGTTTAGCCCACTTTCCAAGATCTCTTCAGTTCCAAACGGGTCAAGGGCCAGTGTTATCTGTTTCCATAGTGTAGTGGTTATCACGTTCGCCTAACACGCGAAAGGTCCCCAGTTCGAAACTGGGTGGAAACAGTCTCTTGTTTAAGGATGTGGTCTGTCTTGGCAAAAGTCCCTCACTAGACCCACTTTCCAAGATCTCTTCAGTTCCAAACGGGGCAAGGGCCAGTGTTATCTGTTTCCATAGTGTAGTGGTTATCACGTTCGCCTCACACGCGAAAGGTCCCCAGTTCGAAACTGGGTGGAAACAGTCTCTTGTTTAAGGCTGTGGTCTGTCTTGGCACAAGTCCCTCACTAGACCCACTTTCCAAGATCTCTTCAGTTCCAAACGGGGCAAGGGCCTGTGGTCTGTCTTGGCACAAGTCCCTCACTAGACCCACTTTCCAAGATCTCTTCAGTTCCAAACGGGGCAAGGGCCAGTGTTATCTGTTTCCATAGTGTAGTGGTTATCACGTTCGCTTTACACGCGAAAGGTCCCCAGTTCGAAACTGGGTGGAAACAGTCTCTTGTTTAAGGCTGTGGTCTGTCTTGGCACAAGTCCCTCACTAGACCCACTTTCCAAGATCTCTTCAGTTCCAAACGGGGCAAGGGCCAGTGTTATCTGTTTCCATAGTGTAGTGGTTATCACGTTCGCCTCACACGCGAAAGGTCCCCAGTTCGAAACTGGGTGGAAACAGTCTCTTGTTTAAGGCTGTGGTCTGTCTTGAGACAACTTTCAAGTTGAGCCCACTTTCCAAGATCTCTTCAGTTCCAAACGGGGCAAGGGCCAGTGTTATCTGTTTCCATAGTGTAGTGGTTATCACGGTCGCTTTACACGCGAAAGGTCCCCAGTTCGAAACTGGGTGGAAACAGTCTCTTGTTTAAGGCTGTGGTCTGTCTTGGCACAAGTCCCTCACTAGACCCACTTTCCAAGATCTCTTCAGTTCCAAACGGGGCAAGGGCCTGTGGTCTGTCTTGGCACAAGTCCCTCACTAGACCCACTTTCCAAGATCTCTTCAGTTCCAAACGGGGCAAGGGCCAGTGTTATCTGTTTCCATAGTGTAGTGGTTATCACGTTCGCTTTACACGCGAAAGGTCCCCAGTTCGAAACTGGGTGGAAACAGTCTCTTGTTTAAGGCTGTGGTCTGTCTTGAGACAACTTTCAAGTTTAGCCCACTTTCCAAGATCTCTTCAGTTCCAAACGGGTCAAGGGCCAGTGTTATCTGTTTCCATAGTGTAGTGGTTATCACGTTCGCCTAACACGCGAAAGGTCCCCAGTTCGAAACTGGGTGGAAACAGTCTCTTGTTTAAGGATGTGGTCTGTCTTGGCAAAAGTCCCTCACTAGACCCACTTTCCAAGATCTCTTCAGTTCCAAACGGGGCAAGGGCCAGTGTTATCTGTTTCCATAGTGTAGTGGTTATCACGTTCGCTTTACACGCGAAAGGTCCCCAGTTCGAAACTGGGTGGAAACAGACTCTTGTTTAAGGCTGTGGTCTGTCTTGAGACAACTTTCAAGTTGAGCCCACTTTCCAAGATCTCTTCAGTTCCAAACGGGGCAAGGGCCAGTGTTATCTGTTTCCATAGTGTAGTGGTTATCACGTTCGCCTAACACGCGAAAGGTCCCCAGTTCGAAACTGGGTGGAAACAGTCTCTTGTTTAAGGATGTGGTCTGTCTTGGCACAAGTCCCTCACTAGACCCACTTTCCAAGATCTCTTCAGTTCCAAACGGGGCAAGGGCCAGTGTTATCTGTTTCCATAGTGTAGTGGTTATCACGTTCGCCTCACACGCGAAAGGTCCCCAGTTCGAAACTGGGTGGAAACAGTCTCTTGTTTAAGGCTGTGGTCTGTCTTGAGACAACTTTCAAGTTGAGCCCACTTTCCAAGATCTCTTCAGTTCCAAACGGGTCAAGGGCCAGTGTTATCTGTTTCCATAGTGTAGTGGTTATCACGTTCGCCTAACACGCGAAAGGTCCCCAGTTCGAAACTGGGTGGAAACAGTCTCTTGTTTAAGGCTGTGGTCTGTCTTGGCACAAGTCCCTCACTAGACCCACTTTCCAAGATCTCTTCAGTTCCAAACGGGGCAAGGGCCAGTGTTATCTGTTTCCATAGTGTAGTGGTTATCACGTTCGCTTTACACGCGAAAGGTCCCCAGTTCGAAACTGGGTGGAAACAGTCTCTTGTTTAAGGCTGTGGTCTGTCTTGAGACAACTTTCAAGTTGAGCCCACTTTCCAAGATCTCTTCAGTTCCAAACGGGTCAAGGGCCAGTGTTATCTGTTTCCATAGTGTAGTGGTTATCACGTTCGCCTAACACGCGAAAGGTCCCCAGTTCGAAACTGGGTGGAAACAGTCTCTTGTTTAAGGATGTGGTCTGTCTTGGCACAAGTCCCTCACTAGACCCACTTTCCAAGATCTCTTCAGTTCCAAACGGGGCAAGGGCCAGTGTTATCAGTTTCCATAGTGTAGTGGTTATCACGTTCGCCTAACACGCGAAAGGTCCCAGTTCGAAACTGGGTGGAAACAGTGTCTTGTTTAAGGATGTGGTCTGTCTTGGCACAAGTCCCTCACTAGACCCACTTTCCAAGATCTCTTCAGTTCCAAACGGGGCAAGGGCCAGTGTTATCTGTTTCCATAGTGTAGTGGTTATCACGTGGTTATCACGTGCTTCACACGCGAAAGGTCCCCAGTTCGAAACTGGGTGGAAAAACTCTCTGTTGTTTAAGGCTGTGGTCTGTCTTGAGACAACTTTCAAGTTGAGCCCACTTTCCAAGATCTCTTCAGTTCCAAACGGGGCAAGGGCCAGTGTTATCTGTTTCCATAGTGTAGTGGTTATCACGTTCGCCTCACACGCGAAAGGTCTCCAGTTCGAAACCTGGTGGAAACAGTCTCTTGTTTAAGGCTGTGGTCTTTCTTGAGACAACTTTCAAGTTAAGCCCACTTTCCAAGATCTCTTCAGTTCCAAACGGGGCAAGGGCTATTGTTATCTGTTTCCATAGTGTAGTGGTTATCACGTTAGCC
>NW_024880788.1:0-10849 GCF_900700415.2 Clupea harengus
TCACAGTATTGATCTCTGTCTCACAGTATTGATTAATGATCTCTGTCTCACAGTAATAATCTCCTTCTCACAGTAATGATCTCTGTCTCACAGTATTGATCTCTGTCTCACAGTATTGATTAATGATCTCTGTCTCACAGTAATAATCTCCTTCTCACAGTATTGATCTCTGTCTCACAGTATTGATTAATGATCTCTGTCTCACAGTAATAATCTCCTTCTCACAGTATTGATCTCTGTCTCACAGTATTGATTAATGATCTCTGTCTCACAGTAATAATCTCCTTCTCACAGTATTGATCTCTGTCTCACAGTATTGATTAATGATCTCTGTCTCACAGTATTGATCTCCTTCTCACAGTATTGATCTCTGTCTCACAGTAATGATCTCTGTCTCACAGTAATGATCTCTGTCTCTGAATGATCTCTGTCTCACAGTATTGATTAATGATCTCTGTCTCACAGTATTGATCTCCTTCTCACAGTATTGATCTCTGTCTTACAGTATTGATCTCTGTCTCACAGTATTGATCTCTGTCTCACAGTATTGATCTCTGTCTCACAGTATTGATCTCTGTCTCACAGTAATGATCTCTGTCTCTGAATGATCTCTGTCTCACAGTATTGATTATTGATCTCTGTCTCACAGTATTGATCTCCTTCTCACAGTATTGATCTCTGTCTTACAGTATTGATCTCTGTCTCACAGTATTGATCTCTGTCTCACAGTATTGATCTCTGTCTCACAGTAATGATCTCTGTCTCTGAATGATCTCTGTCTCACAGTATTGATTAATGATCTCTGTCTCACAGTATTGATCTCCTTCTCACAGTATTGATCTCTGTCTTACAGTATTGATCTCTGTCTCACAGTATTGATCTCTGTCTCACAGTATTGATCTCTGTCTCACAGTATTGATCTCTGTCTCACAGTATTGATCTCTGTCTCACAGTAATGATCTCTGTCTCTGAATGATCTCTGTCTCACAGTATTGATTATTGATCTCTGTCTCACAGTATTGATCTCCTTCTCACAGTATTGATCTCTGTCTTACAGTATTGATCTCTGTCTCACAGTATTGATCTCTGTCTCACAGTATTGATCTCTGTCTCACAGTAATGATCTCTGTCTCTGAATGATCTCTGTCTCACAGTATTGATCTCTGTCTCACAGTAATGATCTCTGTCTCTGAATGATCTCTGTCTCACAGTATTGATTATTGATCTCTGTCTCACAGTATATGATCTCTGTCTCACAGTAATGATCTCTTTCTCTGCCATGTTGAGACTGGGTAAGATATTACAAATTTCATGTATTGTGATGCCTTGTGATTCCACCCCTAGTGGGATAGTAAAACTTGACTTGACCTGATTTATGAAATACTTCCAATGAATGCTGTATTTTTTCCTGCAAGGACTATGATAGTTATTATTATTATTATTAATAAGGAAAATTACAGGTACAGTTATTATGACAGTTCCTACGTTAAAAAACTGATACTTTAAAACTTGCTTAGTTTCAGATGAATAAATGCCCATGTTTGACTATGTGTCCTGCATGCCGTTCCTGTCTATTATGTTAAATGCCCATGTTTGACTATGTGTACTGTATGCAGTTCCTGTCTATTGTGTTCAATGCCTCATATGCATCTGAGATGAATGGGAGCCGACTGCACGTGTGTGGGGGAGGGACAGGGCTAGAGAGGGCATTCTCTGCTTTGGCCATCTTGCCTCAGTCTCTGCAATGGAGGTATATAACCTCTCCTAGACTCCTCTGTCCTTCAGTTTGAGTGAGATCGAGTAGGATGAGATTTATGTTCAGTAGGCTCATTTAGTAGACTCATTTAGTAGACTCATTTAGCAGACTCATTTAGTAGACGCTTTCACGTAAAAGGTATCACACTGCTGACCTTGGTGTGTTGCCATAACCGTTGACCTACAGGAACTCTAACAATGACAATAACGATTACAGCAACAATGAAGACAGCAAAGCTGGCTATGCAACGATCACAGGCATTCTCTCAACTACTTCTCCTCGTACTAATTATTTGATCTCACATCTATAACTGTACATTAGGTTAGGGGTGCTACGTTAGATTTATGTTTCTGAGTGAGATACAAACTCATAATATACCTTTACACTACAGTATACACTGTAAAGGCTATGGGCATGAGACCCAGTGCTGTTGGACTCCTTCGTGGTGTATATGGGAAATTCTGGCCATCTGGCCGGCAGAAAAACTCCCCTTTCAGTGTGTGTGTGTGTATGTATGTCTGTGTGTGTCTGTGTGTGTGTGTGTGTGTGTATGTGTGTGTGTGTGTGTGTGTGTGTGTGTGTGTGTGTGTGCACGTGTGTGTGAGCATGTTCGAAATGCAGCTGGCGCATCATTGATGTTGACAGAAGCATAAAATGTATCCTGGTCAAACGTGAAGCTCTGATATCTTGGCTCAATAAAGCATGGCTCCATTGGGAACAGTCGCCTGCCTTGGCCTGTGTTATCTCATAACTCCAGTGCGACTGGAAATGGCTTTTAGTAAAGGAGGCTACAGATCTCTGTGTGAAATGGTGCATGAGTTTTTATATAAGCTGAGATGCAAATATTAGTTTGTGGAAAAAGGCTAGGGGAAGGTATATCAGCTCCATCCATGTAATATTATACACATGCATGATTGTCTACCTATGTGTACTGTATGTTTTTGTGTGTGTATTTGTGTCTCTACAGTTGTTCATAGACAATGTGTATGCATGTGTGTGTTTGTGTTTGCATTTGTTCACATGTCTATAGTACATGTGTATCTGTATGTATGTCTGTGTGTGTGTGTGTGTGTGTGTGTGTGTGTGTGTGTGTGTGTGTGTGCGTATGTGTGTGGGTGGGTGGGTGTGTGTGTTTGTGTGTGTGTGTGTGTGTGTGGTGGGTGTGTTCTGCTCTGGATCCTACTGTGTTATTAATGAGCCCAATATTAGACCAATATCATGACTCCTGTGCTAAGAATACACACAGACTCTCACACACACACACACACACACACACACACACACACACACACACACACACACACACACACACACACACACACACACACACACACACACACACACACACACAAAATCCAAAACTGAAATGTTTCACATATAATTATATTGCTTCACATATTTGTACTGTGTGTGTATGTATGTGTATGTGTATGTGTATGTGTATGTGTATGTGTATGTGTATGTGTATGTGTATGTGTGTGTGTGTGTGTGGTGGTGTGTGGTGGTATCTGGTTTCTCCTTTTTAGGGCTTTTGACAAGACTAATGGTGGGTCAATGAGGGTGAGTGTCGAAGCCTCTCTGCTGAACAAACTCACATAATTAACTACGGTAATTACAGGTGCTCTGGATGACGGCCAGAGAGATGGAGAGAGAGAGATGGAGAAAAAGAGTGAGAGAGAGAACGAAGGAGAGCGAGACAGATGAAAAATGATTTATTGCTTAAAGATTTAAATCAGTATCAGTTATCGCCCATGCATGAGATACCCAGTTTTGCCCCAGCATAAAATGAGCTGTGAGGTGTCATTTCCCAATCAACTTAATTCCTTTTATTTATCATTTCATATGGACATAAAACAGCTTTCTTATCAACATTAATTATCTTTTTTTCTATTATCATGTCTCAACTAGGCTCTCTCTCACTCTCTCACTACGACTGATGTAGCCTACCTATCCCTGTGTTTGTGTGCGTGTGTGTGTGCGCAAGTGTGCATGTGGGTCTGTGTGTGCATGTGTGTGTAAGAGAGAGAGAGAGGGGGAGAAGAAGAAGAAGAAAATCCTAAATATATCCAGTGTAGCTGATCCATGAGCATCCTAGGCTACTGCACTGAGCACACTACAGAGATGTCTGTGTGTGTGTGTGTGTGTGTGTGTGAGAGAGAGAGTGTGTGTCAAAAGCGTAAGGGTCGTATTACAGAAAACATCTTATCTCAGGTTCTTTCTTTATAGGCCAGGTTTTTATCACATTCCATATTCACATTCCATATTACAGAAGTAAATCCTATCTTATTGTAGTCTGCCTATCTTCTCTTACAACATCTTATCTTAGGCTATTTGAAGTTAGTCCTCAGATAGTCAATCCTACTCAACAATCATTTCTAGCACTAGAAAATAGCTAACCCGAGCAAAGCTAGCTAGCAACAACAACAAAACAACCCCTTCAACAATAAAACTATGGAGAAAGGAAACAGAAAAAGCTTTTAAACTGAAACCTGACTAAATCAAACTGCAATCTAGTTGTCTGCTTTATTGTCGAACTGCAAGAGGTTAAGTTCTGACAGCAGCCATTGTTTTCCTTGCTTTCTACCAAAAACCTCCTATGCCCACGGCCATTTTCAATCAAAAGTACATAAAACTGTCACAAAAAATGTCATTTTGCCAGCGATGGATAGTTAGTGGGCTATTATAGGATAGTTACCTCAGGGTTGTTTCTTTCATGAGAACACACAGTTTAGGACAGCATGTGGGTGGCATATTCATGTGGGTATGTGTGAATCATATTCACCTCTGCTGTAGCACTCTGTAGACTCTCTCAGTTTGTCACACCTTAATTAACAGTGCTCTCTCACAGGTACCGCACACACACACACACACACACACACAACACCACACACACACACACCACACACACACACAACACACACACACGCACACGCACACGCACACGCACACACAGCCAGTCACATGAACACACATACTCACACACACACACACACACACATACACACACACACACACACACACACACAACACACACACGCACACACGCACACAGCCAGTCACATGAACACACACACACACGCACACACACACACAGCCAGTCACATGAACACACACACTCATGCATAAACATGAATGTGACACATAAGCAGCCCATAATAGTGTACATAAATATTTTTTTATAGCACATTCACACACACTTTGCAATGCAAGCTTACACACAAGCAGACGTGCATGCCCGCGCGCACACACACACACACACACAAACACACACACACACACACACACACACACTCACAGTGTGTGGTCGCTGAGGTGACAAAAACAAATCCAGACATAGGCCGTCTCCCCGGATACTCCGGCAGCATAGAATGTCAGCGCCCAGCCAGAGCTACAGCTGGGATAAACAGGAAGAGTGATGGAGTGAGAGGAACGAAGAAAAGAAAAGAAAAAAGAGGAGAAGAGATGAAGAGAGGAAGATGGAAGGAGGGAGGTATAGAGAGGGTCACTGAAGATCCTCACACGTTTTAACCATAAGGATCTATGAGTTATTCATAAAGTGCATTCCTAATCCATTATGCATATGATGTGGTTGATGACTGCTGTCATCCTAGAGAGAAGCTGGCTATGAAGAGAGAGGTGGCGCAGACCTGAGTCAAACCTGGCTTCAGTCTGACATGGATCTGGTGGAACTGCTTCAGATCAGAGCCAGATCACTTACCAGAGAGACAGGGACACTGCACTGGTGCCTTTTGAAATGGAGATGGGGGGGGGGGGGGGGTGTAGAAATCAGCTAAGGTGCATAGTAGTAGTAGCAATAGCAATAGTAATTAGCAATAGTAAACTGGGTGTAGACTGTGTGGGAGATAGAAGCCATGTTCTTATCCTATCACCCCTGTTCAGTTTCATGACACATTCATGTTTTTCCTCTTATGGTGGTATGGTAACACTGTAGGATCATCAGCTGAAAGTGATAACAAAGTTATTCTCCTCAAACCCATAGTCCAGTGTCCATCGGAAACAAGTACAATACTTGGCTAATACCAGCTCCTGTTGTGTGGTTCTGAATTCTACTTTCCTCCATCACCCTCTCTCTTTTGCCTTTCTCCCTCTCCTTCTCTCTCTTCCTCTCTCGCTATATATATATCTCCCTCTTTCCCTCTCTGCCGGTGTTGAGTCCTGTTCTGTGAATAATATCCAGATCGCATGACCAGATTTGGTAGTGCCATCACCATGAAGCACATCTCCCACAGAGGATGAACAGCATGGAGCAAGGATTCCCAAAGCGAGTGGACACACACACAGACACTCACACATACACACACACACACACACACACACACACACACACACACACACACACACACACACACACACACACACCAAGACACTCACTCCCACACGTCACTCTTCTCCGTGTGAGGTTCATTGAACATTTGAAGCTGGGCACGCAACTATTGGGGGAAGGGTAGAGTTGGGCTTATCTGAGCAGTAGTGCAGAGAGTGTGTGTAGTATGTGTGTATGTTTCAGTGTGTGTGTAGTCTGTGTGTATGTTTCAGTGTGTGTGTAATCTGTGTGTATGTTTCAGTGTGTGTGTAGTATGTGTGTGTGTTTCAGTGTGTGTTGTATGTGTGTGTGTTTCAATGTGTGTTGTATGTGTGTATGTTTCAGTGTGTGTGTAGTATGTGTGTATGTTTCAGTGTGTGTAGTATGTGTGTATGTTTCAGTGTGTGTTGTGTGTGTGTATGTTTCAGTGTGTGTGTTGTATGTGTGTATGTTTCAGTGTGTGTGTAGTACGTTTCAGAGGCTCTTCCTGCCTAAGCTGGCGTTGCAGTGCAATTTCATGCTCCCTGTGTCCGTGATCTTTGGCTTTTAGGTCAGTATTTGCCTACATGTATGTGGTGATTGTATCTTGAGGGTAGCTATGTGTTTGTGCTAGGGCTAGAACTGACTTCTCTGTATGTGTGCATTTTATTCAGGAAGGATGTATGAAGAAGCAGTCAATTATTCCGATCGATGAATGAATGTATGTGTATGTATGTTTGTGTGTGTGATAGAGAGAGATAGGGAGGTGGAGAGAGAAGGAGAGAGAAAGAGAGATATAGGGATATTGTATTCTATATTAGGCCAGGCAAATTAACCCTTTTTGGAGCCAATAATAGAATTAATTGTAAAATAATTTTTTTCAGCATAGATCATTTCTATGAGGTGTCCAGAACAACATACTAAAAGTCCTAAGAAATCCTAGTTGAGGAAATATGTTTAATTCTCATCAATCTGAGATGTGTGCTAATAATGCATGGCAAAAATACACCTCAAAAATGTAATTTTTTTCCTTTACTCCTATCAAAATGAAACTTTACACAATGAAAGTACCCATGAAAAGTAACATTTTTTGTATTACAAGTTTCTTTGAAAATGAATTTTAATATGCAAATGAGCTATACACTAATCGAATATGCCCAAAATACATCCAAATAGGCTTATCTTTTTCCTTTACTCCTACCACAATAAAACTTTACATAGTAAAGGTATACATGAAAAGTAACTTTTTTTGTATTACAAGTTTCTTTTTAAATGAATTTAAATATGCACATGAGCATCACACTTATTGAATATGTCCTAATTGCATAGGCAGAAACACCATACCCCTGGCAGGTACTACCAAGCCAGGCAGTTTTCAGGTTAGAGGCCAGTCTAAAAGCAGCATTGCCATCTCCCATTGGCAGTAGGATGATTGGATGAAGATTGGGCCGATGTATTTGTCATACATATGAAGGTGTTTCTGCCTATGGACATATTCAATAAGTGTGGAGCTCATGTGCATATTCAAATTAATTTCAAAAGAAACTTGTAATACAAAAAAGTTACTTTTCATGTATACTTTTACTATGTAAAGTTTTATTGTGGTAGGAGTAAAGGAAAAAAATAAGCCTATTTGGATGTATTTTGGGCATATTCGATTAGTGTATAGCTCATTTGCATATACAAATTAATTTCAAAAGAAACTTGTAATACAAATTGTTTTACTTTTCATGGGTACTTTCATTGTGTAAAGTTTCATTTTGATAGGAGTAAAGGAAAAAAATTACATTTTTGAGGTGTATTTTTGCCATGCATTATTAGCACACATCTCAGATTGATGAGAATTAAACATATTTCCTCAACTAGGATTTCTTAGGACTTTTAGTATGTTGTTCTGGACACCTCATAGAAATGATCTATGCTGAAAAAAATTATTTTACAATTAGTCTGTCGTAAAACGCTATTTTGCCTGGACTATATTCTATGCATTACCTTAAGTCTCTTACAGTAAAAGCAATGAAAATGTATCTAAGCAACAGACTGTCAGGTCCCCCAATGCACTCCTCCTTTCCTGTGTTTTTGGATCTGTGCATATGTGCGTCTACATGTTTGTTTGTGTATGTTTGTCTGTGTGACAGAGAGAGAGAGAAAGTGTGTGTGTGTGTGTGTGTAATATGTGTGTGTGTATGTATGTGTGTGTGTATGTGTGTATGTGTGTGCGTGCGTGCGTGCGTGCGTGCGTGCGTGCGTGTGTGCGTGCGTGCGTGCGTGTGTGCGTGCGTGTGTGTGTATGTGTGCGTGTGTGTCTATGTGAAACAGAACGTTTGTTAGTGGAAATGCATATTCCCGCCACCCACTCACGTCATGCAGCAGAGACCTGCATGAGCCCCAGCTGTGATGCGTGAGTGCAGTTGCAGACCAGATCGTGTGTGTGAGTGAGATGAGTTCTTAGAAACGTCTGACCTCCCCATTCATTCCAATTATAATTCCTTGTACATTGAGGTCATTCTAACCTGGTTAGTACAATAAGCACACAGACACCCACCCTCCCACCAATTCAGAGAGACACACACACACACACTGTAACCACCATCTTGTTGCAAGCTCCTTTCTCATTTGCAAAGATTACAAATGTCTCTATGTGTTATGGGTCCGCCATGCCCGCATCCTCACCTATGGTGTCTGCCGAAAGAGAGAGAGAGAGAGAGAGAGGGAGAGAGAAGAGAGAGAGAGAGAGAGAGAGAGGAGAAGAGAGAGAGAGAAGAGAGAGAGAGGAGAGAGAGAGAGAGAGAAGAGAGAGGAGAAGAGAGAGAGAGGGAGGAGAGAGAGAGAAGAGAGAGAGAAGAGAGAGAAAGAGAGATTTTTTTTGATTTTTCAACAACTTTTTATTATAAGCTTTGAAAAACACACAAGAACATTATCAGATCATTTGACACAATATTGAATGAATAAATATACAAAAAAAATACAAAAAACAAAACATATAATTTAATCAGGGGATCCAGCCCTCTTCAAAAAAGTAGCAAAAAACACATTTTCATCCTCAATTTTACACAGCGCACCACAGTGACACCATGTCTGTTCAAATGAATCAAGGTTTTTCATTGCCTTATAGAAACGAAAATCAATTAAAATACGAGATCTCACTAAAATTGAGAAAACTAATACCAAGTCTTCACTAGACATTTGCTCAACTTTGTTTCTTCGACTGACATAGATAGCCATTTTTGCTTGACCAAGAATGAAATTTATCAGCTGGCATTTATAACGTCGTTTCTGTACATATTTAAAACCAAAGATAAAAGTCTCTGATGAAAAGATTTCGTGAAGCTGAACAAAGAGCATTTGCAAAATAGCAAATAAAGGTCTTAGCCTCACACACTGCATAAAAGCATGAAATACAGTTTCTCTTGAAAAACAAAATGGGCACTCTTGGCCTACATCGGGGTTTAAAACAGAAACAAATGCATTGACTGCAACAGCACCATGCAGAATTCTCCACTGCAAATCCCCAATTTTCTTTGTCAATGGTGACTTGTAAAACGCTCTCCATTGAGGTTTAAAACTCTCCTCTACCTGCAAAACAGTACGCCAGGGTGTGTCTGTTCTCTTGTCCAGTATCTTTCTATTTAAAGACTTAACACACGTTTGGTACAAGGCTTTACCCTTTGCTGGCTTTGGACCCAAGAATGTCAATTCATCACATTGCAAATAAATCCCAGTGCAATCCATAAGATTGGGAGACAAAGTAAAGTTAGGGAAAGGATCACTGCAGTCTGGACTGCACAACCCACTGATGAAGTCTCCCAGCATTTGTAACTCTCCACTTGTTAATGAAGCCCGCCATTTCTCCAGGAGTTGGGCAATAACACGGATGGATCTCACACCCAAATGATCTGCAACATTCCTGGTATTCCCAAAGTCTGATCCAGCCAACCGAAATAAGTGGCCTAGTGTGGTGACTCCAGACCTGAGCAGGCTAAAAGTAACTGCATGAATTGGCTTTTCACAAGTTATGTCCAGTCTTGAGCCATAGATCAGAGGTTCCTTTAAAAACCAGTAAAGAGAACTTGTGCTGTGTGCCCTTTGCACTGTTAAAAGAGACCAGACTTTAAAAAGATTTGAGTAAAATATGGGGAATCTGCTCAGGTTGATCTTCTTCGGATCCACCAAGAATAAATTCCTCTCCAGTCCCAATCCATCAAAAGTTCGTAAGATGGCACAAGCCACAGACTTCCAACCACAGTCCACAGGCCCTGTGAGTAGACGCTGCACAAACTGTAGGCGAAAAGCCGCTGTTCTGCTCTGTAAGTGAATAAGTCCATGTCCACCTTCCCCTTTGGGCAGATATAAAACATTCTGTGGTACCCAATGCAGATTGTCCCAGAAGAAGTTTACCAAGATTGACTGGATTTTAGACAGCAGGTGTGTTGGAGGATCTATACAAGCAAGCCGATGCCAGAGGGAGGATGCAGCCAAATTGTTAATAATAAGGACACGCCCTCTGTAAGACAATTTACTAATTAAAAACTTCCAGTTGTGAAGGCGTCCCTTTATTTTTTCTACAGAACCTTCAAAATTTTTCTGTATGAACTTTTCATCCCCTAGAAATACTCCAAGATATTTAAAACCTTCCCTGGTCCAATGTAAGCTATCTGGTAAACTTGGCCCTCCATCTGACCACTTCCCAACCAGCATAGCTGTACTTTTAGACCAGTTAACTTTTGCAGAGGAAATGGCTCTAAAATCTTCAAACATATTCAACATCACATTCACATCCCTCTGCCCGC
>NW_024880789.1:0-10842 GCF_900700415.2 Clupea harengus
AAGACAGACAGAGTGGGGGTGGATCGCCTGCCTCATCAAGCACTCCAACAGTCCGTCCTTGGTCACCGGTGTGGCACTGGGAAACGGCTGCGTCAGGAGTCCATCCGTGCAGAGGCACGGAGCAGCAAAGACACAAGGAAGAAGCCTTTCCCGTCAGCAGGAAGAGACGGGTCATCCTTCCACGAGCCTGCTGACCTGCGGAAGTCATTCTTCTGTGGTAACGTCTCTGTGACCTCTGCTCAGTCCCTTACAGATCCCGGAGGTTTCAGCAGCTACCAAGAGCTGCTGGAGGCCTCTATCAGAGCATGTCATGGGGCGGCCACGCCCACAGACCCCGCAGCAGAGGACGTCAGGCAAGCTGAGCTTGCTCTCCTCCGGACAGTCCAGAGAGACTGCTTCCCGGAGGAATTCATTCTTCTTTCTACAGGGAAACCTGTCCCTGCAGCCAGCAGACTGCACACATTGGCTCCAGAGTTCGACTCAGGGGTCCAGCTCATCCGTGTGGGGGGGCGGCTCCACAGGTGTGAGTCCCTGGAGGAGGACGCATTGCACCCCATAGTGCTGGATCCTCATCACCCCATCACCAAGCTCATTATCCAGGATGGTGACAGCCGGCTCATGCATGCAGGCCCGGAGAGGGTGTTTGCTGAGCTAAGGCGACGGTTCTGGATCTTGGGGGGGAGACAGGCCATCAGGAAGCATGGCTGTGCTGAGTGCCGAAGATGGCGCAGCAACTCAGTCATCCTCAGAATGGCTGACCTTTCACCCATCAGGTTGCGGCTTTCCAGGCCGCATTCTATTTCAACAGGTGTGGTTGCTTCGAACGATACCTCATCAGCACACGGACGGCGCAGATCCAGGTCAAGGACCGGACCTACACGCGGCCCGTTGCCATCAGACTCCCATCATTCCCGCAGGATGCAACTGGCTCATTTCAGGAAAACACCTTTGCTACGCAAAGTTGAGGGCGGCTGTTAAAAAGGCCACCAGTTGCCTCCAGCTGTGCACCCCCACTGTGCAAGCCACCATGGGACCTGGGGTCCAGGCAGAGGTCAGCCTATCAGTTGATCCCAGAATCCTGTGGGGCTCGTGCACAGTGGAAATTCACTTGCCGGATGGTCACCCCATGCTGGCAGGGGCGTAGCAAGCTTTTCAAAAGTGAGGGGGATGGATGTGATTTGTTTATTAACAATAGAAACGATGGATACAATGACAGAGGTGTACAACATGTATAACATACAAGATATAAAAAGCATCCCATTTAAATGAGTGATACTAGAAAAGTGAACCTTCCTGTGCTCTCTCTCTGAAACTGATGCCTCCAGCAACTTCCTCTCCTAAAGTGGTAATAATGGGTAGTGGTAAAGGAATAGGGCCAAACAGTTACAGCTGTGGCACTAGCAAACCTCAGTGAATATTGAAAAGTAATATCATGAAGTAAATGCAAACAATATCTAATGGAAATAGGCTACTGTTGTTTAATGTCAAAAATGTTCAACGTTCAGCTTTCAACTTCACTTACAGGATTTCTCTTGAAAAAAGTGTCAATATTCTCCTGCCTCTTTCTTTTCTGCATCTTGATACTGCGTGACAAAACGACGTTGCTTGTGAAGTTAAAAAGGTGCAGTTACAGTACCTTCCATCCTATAGTTACAACTGATAAACACACCATTTTCTAAATATCTGCTAACGTTACGCATATAGCTACAGTAACCGCATATAAAAAGAGATGAAAATGCCACCGGACATTAAACTTTACGAACACAAATGGCAAAAGACAACCTAGCTACTGTAGCTAGCTAACAGCCTAATGTTAAATGATAGGTTCAGTTAGCTAACGTTAGGTCAGGTTGTATCTACCTAATTACAGTGCATGAAATGCCCTGTATTGTTATTCCTTCGTTTCTTATTCTTCATCTTATTATTACAGTGCATGAAATGCCCTGTATTGTTATTCCTTCGTTTCTTATTATTACAGTGCATGAAATGCCCTGTATTGTTATTCCTTCGTTTCTTATTCTTCTTATTACAGTGCATGAAATGCCCTGTATTGTTATTCCTAGGCTTCTTATTACAGTGCATGAAATGCCCTGTATTGTTATTCCTTCGTTTCTTATTCTTCATCTTATTACAGTGCATGAAATGCCCTGTATTGTTATTCCTTCGTTTCTTATTACAGTGCATGAAATGCCCTGTATTGTTATTCCTTCGTTTCTTATACTTATTACAGTGCATGAAATGCCCTGTATTGTTATTCCTTCGTTTCTTTTACTTATTATTATTCTTTGTACCGAACTTCTGCGCTTAATTCAGCTCGAACCGCTTAACTTAGAAACTTTGTTCAAACTTTGCTGCGTAGGTCTTGTAAAGGACACTTATGCTATGTATTTTTCATTTTTCTAAACTTTATACTTTTTAAAATGTTAAATAAAAACTAATACAATTTCTCCCATTGACTTACATTGGGCCATTATGACATCATAATAGGGTCTTTAAACTGGCTTGCACCTGTGCTTCACTGACACCTGCGCCAAGGTTCCAAGGCTCCTCTTCTCTCTGTCCCTCTCCATTCAACTGTATAACTAGGAATATTATTCTTTCCTTCTTCCACTCTTCTTCTTTCCTTCTTCCACTCTTCTTTCCTTCTTCCACTCTCCTTTCCTTCTTCTTTCCTTCTTCCACTCTTCTTTCCTTCTTCTACTCTTCTTTTCTTTCTTCACTCTTCTTTCCTTCTTCCACTCTTCTTTCCTTCTTTTACTCTACTTTCCTTTCTTCTTTCCTTCTTTCTTTTCTTCTTCCACTCTTCTTTTCTTTCTTCACTCTTCTTTCCTTTCTTCTTTCCTTCTTTCACTCTTCTTTCTTTTCTTCTTTCCTTTCTTCACTCTTCTTTCCTTTCTTCTTTCCTTCTTCCACTCTTCTTTCCTTCTTCCACTCTTCTTTCCTTTCTTCACTCTTCTTTCCTTTCTTCTTTCCTTCTTCCACTCTTCTTTCCTTCTTCCTCACTTCTTTCCTTCTTTTACTCTTCTTTCCTTTCTTCTTTCCTTCTTTCACTCTTCTTTCTTTTCTTCTTCCTTTCTTAACTTTTGCATTTCATGCACTGGTATTTCCTTCAGGAAATGCATTTTCTAGTTATTATTCTTTGTACCGAACTTCTGCGCTTAATTCAGCTCGAACCGCTTAACTTAGAAACTTTGTTCAAACTTTGCTGCGTAGGTCTTGTAAAGGACACTTATGCTATGTATTTTTCATTTTTCTAAACTTTATACTTTTTAAAATGTTAAATAAAAACTAATACAATTTCTCCCATTGACTTACATTGGGCCATTATGACATCATAATAGGGTCTTTAAACTGGCTTGCACCTGTGCTTCACTGACACCTGCGCCAAGGTTCCAAGGCTCCTCTTCTCTCTGTCCCTCTCCATTCAACTGTATAACTAGGAATATTATTCTTTCCTTCTTCCACTCTTCTTCTTTCCTTCTTCCACTCTTCTTTCCTTCTTCCACTCTCCTTTCCTTTCTTCTTTCCTTCTTCCACTCTTCTTTCCTTCTTCTACTCTTCTTTTCTTTCTTCACTCTTCTTTCCTTCTTCCACTCTTCTTTCCTTCTTTTACTCTACTTTCCTTTCTTCTTTCCTTCTTTCTTTTCTTCTTCCACTCTTCTTTTCTTTCTTCACTCTTCTTTCCTTTCTTCTTTCCTTCTTTCACTCTTCTTTCTTTTCTTCTTTCCTTTCTTCACTCTTCTTTCCTTTCTTCTTTCCTTCTTCCACTCTTCTTTCCTTCTTCCACTCTTCTTTCCTTTCTTCACTCTTCTTTCCTTTCTTCTTTCCTTCTTCCACTCTTCTTTCCTTCTTCCTCACTTCTTTCCTTCTTTTACTCTTCTTTCCTTTCTTCTTTCCTTCTTTCACTCTTCTTTCTTTTCTTCTTCCTTTCTTAACTTTTGCATTTCATGCACTGGTATTTCCTTCAGGAAATGCATTTTCTAGTTATTATTCTTTGTACCAAACTTCTGCGCTTAATTCAGCTCGAACCGCTTAACTTAGAAACTTTGTTCAAACTTTGCTGCGTAGGTCTTGTAAAGGACACTTATGCTATGTATTTTTCATTTTTCTAAACTTTATACTTTTTAAAATGTTAAATAAAAACTAATACAATTTCTCCCATTGACTTACATTGGGCCATTATGACATCATAATAGGGTCTTTAAACTGGCTTGCACCTGTGCTTCACTGACACCTGCGCCAAGGTTCCAAGGCTCCTCTTCTCTCTGTCCCTCTCCATTCAACTGTATAACTAGGAATATTATTCTTTCCTTCTTCCACTCTTCTTCTTTCCTTCTTCCACTCTTCTTTCCTTCTTCCACTCTCCTTTCCTTTCTTCTTTCCTTCTTCCACTCTTCTTTCCTTCTTCTACTCTTCTTTTCTTTCTTCACTCTTCTTTCCTTCTTCCACTCTTCTTTCCTTCTTTTACTCTACTTTCCTTTCTTCTTTCCTTCTTTCTTTTCTTCTTCCACTCTTCTTTTCTTTCTTCACTCTTCTTTCCTTTCTTCTTTCCTTCTTTCACTCTTCTTTCTTTTCTTCTTTCCTTTCTTCACTCTTCTTTCCTTTCTTCTTTCCTTCTTCCACTCTTCTTTCCTTCTTCCACTCTTCTTTCCTTTCTTCACTCTTCTTTCCTTTCTTCTTTCCTTCTTCCACTCTTCTTTCCTTCTTCCTCACTTCTTTCCTTCTTTTACTCTTCTTTCCTTTCTTCTTTCCTTCTTTCACTCTTCTTTCTTTTCTTCTTCCTTTCTTAACTTTTGCATTTCATGCACTGGTATTTCCTTCAGGAAATGCATTTTCTAGTTCTTCTTATTATTATTCTTTGTACCAAACTTCTGCGCTTTATTCAGCTTGAACCGCTTAACTTAGAAACTTTGTTCAAACTTTGCTGCGTAGGTCTTGTAAAGGACACTTATGCTATGTATTTTTCATTTTTCTAAACTTTATACTTTTTAAAATATTAAATAAAAACTAATACAATTTCTCCCATTGACTTACATTGGGCCATTATGACATCATAATAGGGTCTTTAAACTGGCTTGCACCTGTGCTTCACTGACACCTGCGCCAAGGTTCCAAGGCTCCTCTTCTCTCTGTCCCTCTCCATTCAACTGTATAACTAGGAATATTATTCTTTCCTTCTTCCACTCTTCTTCTTTCGTTCTTCCACTCTTCTTTCCTTCTTCCACTCTCCTTTCCTTTCTTCTTTCCTTCTTCCACTCTTCTTTCCTTCTTCTACTCTTCTTTTCTTTCTTCACTCTTCTTTCCTTCTTCCACTCTTCTTTCCTTCTTCTACTCTTCTTTTCTTTCTTCACTCTTCTTTCCTTCTTCTTTCTTTTCTTCTTTCCTTTCTTCACTCTTCTTTCCTTTCTTCTTTCCTTCTTCCACTCTTCTTTCCTTCTTCTACTCTTCTTTTCTTTCTTCACTCTTCTTTCCTTCTTCCACTCTTCTTTCCTTCTTCTACTCTTCTTTTCTTTCTTCACCCTTCTTCCACTCTTCTTTCCTTCTTCCACTCTTCTTTCCTTTCTTCTTTCCTTCTTCCACTCTTCTTTCCTTCTTTCTCTCTTCTTTCTTTTCTTCTTTCCTTCTTCCACTCTTCTTTCCTTCTTTCACTCTTCTTTCTTTCCTTCTTCCACTCTTTTTTCCTTCTTTCACTCTTCTTTCCTTCTTTCACTTTTCTTTTTCTTCTTCTTTCCTTCTTCCACTCTTCTTTTCTTTCTTCACTCTTCTTTCTTTTCTTCTTTCCTTCTTCTTTACTTCTTCCACTCTTCTTTCCTTTCTTCTTTCCTTTCTTTACTCTTCTTTCCTTTCTTATTTCCTTCTTTCACTCTTCTTTCCTTTCTTATTTCCTTCTTTCACTTCTTTCTTTTCTTCTTCCTTTCTTAACTTTTGCATTTCATGCACTGGTATTTCCTTCAGGAAATGCATTTTCTAGTTATTATTCTTTGTACCAAACTTCTGCGCTTAATTCAGCTCGAACCGCTTAACTTAGAAACTTTGTTCAAACTTTGCTGCGTAGCTCTTGTAAAGGACACTTATGCTATGTATTTTTCATTTTTCTAAACTTTATACTTTTTAAAATTTTAAAGAAAAACTAATACAATTTCTCCCATTGACTTACATTGGGGCCATTTATGACATCATAATAGGGTCATTAAACTGGCTTGCACCTGTGTTTCACTGACACCTGCGCCAAGGTTCCAAGGCTCCTCTTCTCTCTGTCCCTCTCCATTCAACTGTATAACTAGGAATACTAATAGACACCTTCCATACTCTACTTTTTTTTTCTCTCCATCTTTCTCTCTATCCCTCTGTCTACTTTCGCTCAAACTCCATCTCTCTGCTTCACTCAATTTTCTCTCCTTTCTTCATTCCTTCTTCCACTCTTCTTTTCTTTCTTCTTTCTTTCTTCCACTCTTCTTTCCTTTCTTCTTTCCTTCTTTCACTTCTTTCTTTTCGTCTTTCCTTCTTCCACTCTTCCTTACTTCTTCCACTCTCCTTTCCTTTCTTCTTTCCTTCTTCCACTCTTCTTTCCTTCTTCTACTCTTCTTTTCTTTCTTCACTCTTCTTTCCTTTTTTCCACTCTTCTTTCCTTCTTCCACTCTTCTTTCCTTCTTTCACTCTTCTTTCTTTTCTTCATTCTTGTTTCCTTTATTCTTTCCTTTATTATTTCCTTCTTCCACTCTTCTTTCCTTCTTTTACTCTTCTTTCCTTTCTTCTTTCCTTCTTTCACTCTTCTTTCTTTTCTTCTTCCTTTCTTAACTTTTGCATTTCATGCACTGGTATTTCCTTCAGGAAATGCATTTTCTAGTTCTTCTTATTATTATTCTTTGTACCAAACTTCTGCGCTTATTCAGCTTTAACCGCTTAACTTAGAAAACTTCGTTCAAACTTTGTTCGCTTAAGGTCTTGTAAAGGACACTTATGCTATGTATTTTTCATTTTTCTAAACTTTATACTTTTTAAAATAGTAAATAAAAACTAATACAATTTCTCCCATTGACTTACATTGGGCCATTATGACATCATAATAGGGTCTTTAAACTGGCTTGCACCTGTGCTTCACTGACACCTGCGCCAAGGTTCCAAGGCTCCTCTTCTCTCTGTCCTCTCCATTCAACTGTATAACTAGGAATATTAAGAGACACCTTCCATTCTCTACTTTTTTTTCTCTATCTTTCTCTCTATCCTCTCACTCTACTTTCTCTCACACTCCATCTCTCTGCTTCACTCCATTTTCTCTCCTTCTTTCAATATTTTCCCTCTTCACTCTCTCTTTCTTTCCTTCTTCCACTCTTCTTTCCTTCTTCCACTCTTCTTTCTTTTTTCTTTCCTTTCTTCACTCTTCTTTCCTTTCTTCTTTCCTTCTTCAACTCTTCTTTCCTTCTTCCACTCTTCTTTCCTTCTTCCACTCTTCTTTCCTTACTTTACTCTTCTTTCCTTTTTCTTTCCTTCTTCCACTCTTCTTCCACTCTTCTTTCCTTCTTCCACTCTTCTTTCCTTCTTTCACTCTTCTTTCTTTTCTTCTTTCCTTCTTCCACTCTTCTTTCATTTCTTCGCTCTTCTTTCCTTCTTTTTTCCTTCTTCCACTCTTCTTTCCTTTCTTCTTTCCTTCTTTCACTCTTCTTTCTTTTCTTCTTTCCCTTCCACTCCTTTCCTTTCTTCCCTTCTTTTCCTTTCTTCTTTCCTTCTTTCACTCTTTTTTCTTTTCTTCTTCCTTTCTTAACTTTAGCATTTCATGCACTGGTATTTCCTTCAGGAAATGCATTTTCTAGTTATTATTCTTTGTACCAAACTTCTGCGCTTTATTCAGCTTGAACCGCTTAACTTAGAAACTTGTTCAAACTTTGCTGCGTAGGTCTTGTAAAGGACACTTTATGCTATGTATTTTCATTTTTCTAAACTTTATACTTTTTAAAATATTAAATAAAAACTAATACAATTTCTCCCATTGACTTACATTGGGCCATAATGACATCATAAAGGGTCTTTAAACTGGCTTGCACCTGTGCTTCACTGACACCTGCGCCAAGGTTCCAAGGCTCCTCTTCTCTCTGTCCCTCTCCATTCAACTGTATAACTAGGAATATTATTCTTTCCTTCTTCCACTCTTCTTCTTTCGTTCTTCCACTCTTCTTTCCTTCTTCCACTCTCCTTTCCTTTCTTCTTTCCTTCTTCCACTCTTCTTTCCTTCTTCTACTCTTCTTTTCTTTCTTCACTCTTCTTTCTTCTTCACTCTTCTTTCCTTCTTCTACTCTTCTTCCTTTCTTCACTCTTCTTTCTTTTCTTCTTTCCTTCTTCCACTCTTCCTTCCTTCTTCAACTCTTCTTTCCTTTCTTCACTCTTCTTTCTTTCTTCTTTCCTTCTTCCACTCTTCCTTCCTTCTTCAACTCTTCTTTTCTTCTTCCACTCTTCTTTCCTTTTTCACTCTCTTTGCTTTCTTTCTTTTTCTTTTACTCTTCTTTCTTTTCTTCTTTCCTTTCTTCACTCTTCTTTCCTTTATTCTTTCCTTCTTCCACTCTTCTTTCCTTTTACTCTTCTTTCCTTTCTTCTTTCCTTCTTTCACTCTTCTTTCTTTTCTTCTTCCTTTCTTAACTTTTGCATTTCATGCACTGGTATTTCCTTCAGGAAATGCATTTTCTAGTTATTACAGTGCATGAAATGCCCTGTATTGTTATTCCTTCGTTTCTTATTACAGTGCATGAAATGCCCTGTATTGTTATTCCTTCGTTTCTTATACTTATTATTATTCTTTGTACCGAACTTCTGCGCTTAATTCAGCTCGAACCGCTTAACTTAGAAACGTTGTTCAAACTTTGCTGCGTAGGTCTTGTAAAGGACACTTATGCTATGTATTTTTCATTTTTCTAAACTTTATACTTTTTAAAATATTAAATAAAAACTAATACAATTTCTCCATTGACTTACATTGGGCCATTATGACATCATAATAGGGTAATTAAACTGGCTTGCACCTGTGCTTCACTGACACCTGCGCCAAGGTTCCAAGGCTCCTCTTCTCTCTGTCCCTCTCCATTCAACTGTATAACTAGGAATATTATTCTTTCCTTCTTCCACTCTTCTTTCCTTCTTCCACTCTTCTTTCCTTCTTCCACTCTCCTTCCTTTCTTCTTTCCTTCTTCCACTCTTCTTCCTTCTTCTACTCTTCTTTCTTTCTTCACTCTTCTTTCCTTCTTCCACTCTTCTTTCCTTTACTCTTCTTTTCTTTCTTCTTTCTTCTTTCACTCTTTTTCTTTTCTTCTTTCCTTCTTCACTCTTCTTTCCTTCTTCACTCTTCTTTCCTTCTTCACTCTTCTTTCCTTCTTCCACTCTCCTTTCCTTTCTTCTTTCCTTCTTCCACTCTTCTTTCCTTCTTCTACTCTTCTTTCTTTCTTACTCTTTTTTTCTTTTCTTCTTTCCTTCTTCACTCTTCTTTCTTTTCTTCTTTCCTTCTTCACTCTTCTTTCCTTCTTCCACTCTTCTTTCCTTCTTCACTCTTCTTTCCTTTCTTCACTCTTCTTTCTTCTTTCTTTTTTCTTCCACTCTTCTTTCCTTCTTCACTCTTCTTTCCTTTCTTCTTTCCTTCTTTCACTCTTCTTTCTTTCTTCTTTCCTTTCTCTCTTCTTTCCTTCTTCCACTCTTCTTTCCTTCTTCCACTCTTCTTCTTCTTCCTCTTCTTTCCTTCTTTTACTCTTCTTTCCTTCTTCTTTCCTTTTTCACTCTTCTTTCTTTTCTTCTTCCTTTCTTAACTTTTGCATTTCATGCACTGGTATTTCCTTCAGGAAATGCATTTTCTAGTTCTTCTTATTATTATTCTTTTTACCAAACTTCTGCGCTTAATTCAGCTCGAACCGCTTAACTTAGAAACTTTGTTCAAACTTTGCTGCGTAGGTCTTGTAAAGGACACTTATGCTATGTATTTTTCATTTTCTAAACTTTATACTTTTTAAAATATTAAAAAACTAATACAATTTCTCCCATTGACTTACATTGGGCCATTATGACATCATAATAGGGTCTTTAAACTGGCTTGCACCTGTGCTTCACTGACACCTGCGCCAAGGTTCCAAGGCTCCTCTTCTCTCTGTCCCTCTCCATTCAACTGTATAACTAGGAATATTATTCTTTCCTTCTTCCACTCTTCTTCTTTCTTCTTCCACTCTTCTTTCCTTCTTCCACTCTCCTTTCCTTTCTTCTTTCCTTCTTCCACTCTTCTTTCCTTCTTCTACTCTTCTTTTCTTTCTTCACTCTTCTTTCCTTCTTTTCTCTCTTTCCTTTCTTCTTTCCTTCTTTCTTTTCTTCTTCACTCTTCTTTCCTTCTTCATTCTTCTTTCCTTTCTTCTCCTTCTTTCACTCTTCTTTCTTTTCTTCTTTCCTTTCTTCACTCTTCTTTCCTTTTTCTTTCTTTCTTCCACTCTTCTTTCCTTCTTCTACTTCTCTTTTCTTTCTTCACTCTTCTTTCCTTCTTTTACTCTTCTTTCCTTTCTTCTTTCCTTCTTTCTTTCTTTTTCACTCTTCTTTCCTTTCTTCACTCTTCTTCTTTCTTCTTTCCTTCTTTCACTCTTCTCTTTCTTCTTTCCTTTCTTCACTCTTCTTTCCTTCTTCCACTCTTCTTTCCTTTCTTCACCTTCTTTCCTTCTTCTTTCCTTCTTCCTCTCTTCTTTCCTTCCTTACTCTTCTTTCCTTCTTCTTTCCTTTTTCACTCTTCTTTCTTTTCTTCTTCCTTTCTTAACTTTTGCATTTCATGCACTGGTATTTCCTTCAGGAAATGCATTTTCTAGTTATTCTTTGTACCGAACTTCTACG
>NW_024880790.1:0-10721 GCF_900700415.2 Clupea harengus
GGGCGCTGTCTCTCGGTGTGTCTGTCTGTCGCAGGCACTGGAACTGCGTAAGCGTGGCTTCTGGACACTGAACTAACAAGCAAACACACACAAAATCAGTTTAAAAAAAGAAAAAAAAAAAAAGGCTATTTATGCATGTATTTATTTATTTATATATTTAAATATATAATAAAGGAGGGAAACTCACTGGAGGCTAGCTGGGCGCTGTCCTCTCGGTGTGTCTTGTCTGTCGCAGGCACTGGAACTGCGTAAGCGTGGCTTCTGGACACTGAAACTAACAAGCAAACACACACAAAATCAGTTTAAAAAAAGTAAAAAAAAAAAAAAGGTATTTATGCATGTATTTATTTATTTATATTTAAATATATAATAAAGGAGGGAAAACTCACTGGAGGCTAGCTGGGCGCTGTCCTCTCGTGTGTCTATCTGTCTGTCTGTCGCAGGCACTGGAACTGCGTAAGCGTGGCTTCTGGACACTGAACTAACAAGCAAACACACACAAAATCAGTTTAAAAAAAAGTAAAAAAAAAAAAAAGGTATTTATGCATGTATTTATTGATTTATTTATTTATATATATTTAAATATATAATAAAGGAGGGAAAACTCACTGGAGGCTAGCTGGGCGCTGTCCTCTCGGTGTGTCTATCTGTCTGTCTGTCGCAGGCACTGGAACTGCGTAAGCGTGGCTTCTGGACACTGAACTAACAAGCAAACACACACAAAATCAGTTTAAAAAAAAGTAAAAAAAAAAAAAGGTATTTATGCATGTATTATTGATTTATTATATATATTTAAATATATAATAAAGGAGGGAAAACTCACTGGAGGCTAGCTGGGCGCTGTCCTCTCGGTGTGTCTATCTGTCTGTCTGTCGCAGGCACTGGAACTGCGTAAGCGTGGCTTCTGGACACTGAACTAACAAGCAAACACACACAAAATCAGTTTAAAAAAAAGTAAAAAAAAAAAAAAGGTATTTATGCATGTATTTATTGATTTATTTATTTATATATATTTAAATATATAATAAAGGAGGGAAAACTCACTGGAGGCTAGCTGGGCGCTGTCCTCTCGGTGTGTCTATCTGACTGTCTGTCGCAGGCACTGGAACTGCGTAAGCGTGGCTTCTGGACACTGAACTAACAAGCAAACACACACAAAACCAGTTTAAAAAAAAGTAAAAATAAAAAAAGGTATTTATGCATGTATTTATTGATTTATTCATTTTTATATATTTAAATATATAATAAAGGAGGGAAAACTCACTGGAGGCTAGCTGGGCGCTGTCCTCTCTGTGTGTCTATCTGACTGTCTGTCGCAGGCACTGGAACTGCGTAAGCGTGGCTTCTGGACACTGAACTAACAAGCAAACACACACAAAATCAGTTTAAAAAAAGTAAAAAAAAAAAAAAGGTATTTATGCATGTATTTATTGATTTATTTATTTATATATTTAAATATATAATAAAGGAGGGAAAACTCACTGGAGGCTAGCTGGGCGCTGTCCTCTCGGTGTGTCTATCTGACTGTCTGTCGCAGGCACTGGAACTGCGTAAGCGTGGCTTCTGGACACTGAACTAACAAGCAAACACACACAAAATCAGTTTAAAAAAAAGTAAAAAAAAAAAAAGGTATTTATGCATGTATTTATTGATTTATTTATTTATATATTTAAATATATAATAAAGGAGGGAAAACTCACTGGAGGCTAGCTGGGCGCTGTCCTCTCGGTGTGTCTATCTGACTGTCTGTCGCAGGCACTGGAACTGCGTAAGCGTGGCTTCTGGACACTGAACTAACAAGCAAACACACACAAAATCAGTTTAAAAAAAAGTAAAAAAAAAAAAAGGTATTTATGCATGTATTTATTGATTTATTTATTTATATATATTTAAATATATAATAAAGGAGGGAAAACTCACTGGAGGCTAGCTGGGCGCTGTCCTCTCGGTGTGTCTATCTGACTGTCTGTCGCAGGCACTGGAACTGCGTAAGCGTGGCTTCTGGACACTGAACTAACAAGCAAACACACACAAAATCAGTTTAAAAAAAAGTAAAAAAAAAAAAAAAGGTATTTATGCATGTATTTATTGATTTATTTATTTATATATTTAAATATATAATAAAGGAGGGAAAACTCACTGGAGGCTAGCTGGGCGCTGTCCTCTCGGTGTGTCTATCTGACTGTCTGTCGCAGGCACTGGAACTGCGTAAGCGTGGCTTCTGGACACTGAACTAACAAGCAAACACACACAAAATCAGTTTAAAAAAAAGTAAAAAAAAAAAAAAGGTATTTATGCATGTATTTATTGATTTATTTATTTATATATATTTAAATATATAATAAAGGAGGGAAAACTCACTGGAGGCTAGCTGGGCGCTGTCCTCTCGGTGTCTATCTGTCTGTCTGTCGCAGGCACTGGAACTGCGTAAGCGTGGCTTCTGGACACTGAACTAACAAGCAAACACACACAAAATCAGTTTAAAAAAAAGTAAAAAAAAAAAAAAAGGTATTTATGCATGTATTTATTGATTTATTTATTTATATATTTAAATATATAATAAAGGAGGGAAAACTCACTGGAGGCTAGCTGGGCGCTGTCCTCTCGGTGTGTCTGTCTGTCGCAGGCACTGGAACTGCGTAAGCGTGGCTTCTGGACACTGAACTAACAAGCAAACACACACAAAATCAGTTTAAAAAAAAGTAAAAAAAAAAAAAAGGTATTTATGCATGTATTATTATTTATTATATATATTTAAATATATAATAAAGGAGGGAAAACTCACTGGAGGCTAGCTGGGCGCTGTCCTCTCGGTGTGTCTGTCTGTCGCAGGCACTGGAACTGCGTAAGCGTGGCTTCTGGACACTGAACTAACAAGCAAACACACACAAAATCAGTTTAAAAAAAAGTAAAAAAAAAAAAAGGTATTTATGCATGTATTTATTTATTTATTTATATATATTTAAATATATAATAAAGGAGGGAAAACTCACTGGAGGCTAGCTGGGCGCTGTCCTCTCGGTGTGTCTGTCTGTCGCAGGCACTGGAACTGCGTAAGCGTGGCTTCTGGACACTGAACTAACAAGCAAACACACACAAAATCAGTTTAAAAAAAAGTAAAAAAAAAAAAAAGGTATTTATGCATGTATTTATTTATTTATATATATTTAAATATATAATAAAGGAGGGAAAACTCACTGGAGGCTAGCTGGGCGCTGTCCTCTCGGTGTGTCTATCTGTCTGTCTGTCGCAGGCACTGGAACTGCGTAAGCGTGGCTTCTGGACACTGAACTAACAAGCAAACACACACAAAATCAGTTTAAAAAAAAGTAAAAAAAAAAAAAGGTATTTATGCATGTATTTATTGATTTATTTATTATATATATTTAAATATATAATAAAGGAGGGAAAACTCACTGGAGGCTAGCTGGGCGCTGTCCTCTCGTGTGTCTATCTGTCTGTCTGTCGCAGGCACTGGAACTGCGTAAGCGTGGCTTCTGGACACTGAACTAACAAGCAAACACACACAAAATCAGTTTAAAAAAAAGTAAAAAAAAAAAAAAGGTATTTATGCATGTATTTATTTATTTATATATATTTAAATATATAATAAAGGAGGGAAAACTCACTGGAGGCTAGCTGGGCGCTGTCCTCTCGGTGTGTCTATCTGTCTGTCTGTCGCAGGCACTGGAACTGCGTAAGCGTGGCTTCTGGACACTGAACTAACAAGCAAACACACACAAAATCAGTTTAAAAAAAAGTAAAAAAAAAAAAAAAGGTATTTATGCATGTATTTATTGATTTATTTATTATATATATTTAAATATATAATAAAGGAGGGAAAACTCACTGGAGGCTAGCTGGGCGCTGTCCTCTCGGTGTGTCTATCTGTCTGTCTGTCGCAGGCACTGGAACTGCGTAAGCGTGGCTTCTGGACACTGAACTAACAAGCAAACACACACAAAATCAGTTTAAAAAAAAGTAAAAAAAAAAAAGGTATTTATGCATGTATTTATTTATTTATATATATTTAAATATATAATAAAGGAGGGAAAACTCACTGGAGGCTAGCTGGGCGCTGTCCTCTCGGTGTGTCTGTCTGTCGCAGGCACTGGAACTGCGTAAGCGTGGCTTCTGGACACTGAACTAACAAGCAAACACACACAAAATCAGTTTAAAAAAAGTTAAAAAAAAAAAAAATGTATTTATGCATGTATTTATTGTATTTATATTTAAATATATAATAAAGGAGGGAAAACTCACTGGAGGCTAGCTGGGCGCTGTCCTCTCGGTGTATCTGTCTGTCGCAGGCACTGGAACTGCGTAAGCGTGGCTTCTGGACACTGAACTAACAAGCAAACACACACAAAATCAGTTTAAAAAAAAGTAAAAAGAAAAAAAAAAGGTATTTATGCATGTATTTATGTATTTCTATTTAAATACATAATAAAGGAGGGAAAACTCACTGGAGGCTAGCTGGGCGCTGTCCTTCGGTGTGGGCGCTGTCCTCTCGTGTGTCTGTCTGTCGCAGGCACTGGAACTGCGTAAGCGTGGCTTCTGGACACTGAACTAACAAGCAAACACACACAAAATCAGTTTAAAAAAAAGTAAAAAAAAAAAAAAGGTATTTATGCATGTATTTTATTTATTTATTATATATTTAAATATATAATAAAGGAGGGAAAACTCACTGGAGGCTAGCTGGGCGCTGTCCTCTCGGTGTGTCTGTCTGTCGCAGGCACTGGAACTGCGTAAGCGTGGCTTCTGGACACTGAACTAACAAGCAAACACACACAAAATCAGTTTAAAAAAAGTAAAAAAAAAAAAAAAGGTATTTATGCATGTATTTTATTTATTTATATATTTAAATATATAATAAAGGAGGGAAAACTCACTGGAGGCTAGCTGGGCGCTGTCCTCTCGGTGTGTCTATCTGCTGTCTGTCGCAGGCACTGGAACTGCGTAAGCGTGGCTTCTGGACACTGAACTAACAAGCAAACACACACAAAATCAGTTTAAAAAAAAGTAAAAAAAAAAAAAAGGTATTTATGCATGTATTTTATTTATTTTATATTTAAATATATAATAAAGGAGGGAAAACTCACTGGAGGCTAGCTGGGCGCTGTCCTCTCGGTGTGTCTATCTGTCTGTCTGTCGCAGGCACTGGAACTGCGTAAGCGTGGCTTCTGGACACTGAACTAACAAGCAAACACACACAAAATCAGTTTAAAAAAAAGTAAAAAAAAAAAAAGGTATTTATGCATGTATTTATTGATTTATTTATTTATATATATTTAAATATATAATAAAGGAGGGAAAACTCACTGGAGGCTAGCTGGGCGCTGTCCTCTCGGTGTGTCTGTCTGTCGCAGGCACTGGAACTGCGTAAGCGTGGCTTCTGGACACTGAACTAACAAGCAAACACACACAAAATCAGTTTAAAAAAAAGTAAAAAAAAAAAAAAGGTATTTATGCATGTATTTATTTATTTATATATATTTAAATATATAATAAAGGAGGGAAAACTCACTGGAGGCTAGCTGGGCGCTGTCCTCTCGGTGTGTCTGTCTGTCGCAGGCACTGGAACTGCGTAAGCATGGCTTCTGGACACTGAACTAACAAGCAAACACACACAAAATCAGTTTAAAAAAAGTAAAAAAAAAAAAAGGTATTTATGCATGTATTTATTTATTTATATATATTTAAATATATAATAAAGGAGGGAAAACTCACTGGAGGCTAGCTGGGCGCTGTCCTCTCGGTGTGTCTTTCTGTCGCAGGCACTGGAACTGCGTAAGCGTGGCTTCTGGACACTGAACTAACAAGCAAACACACACAAAATCAGTTTAAAAAAAAGTTAAAAGAAAAAAAAAAAGGTATTTATGCATGTATTTATTTATTTATATTTAAATATATAATAAAGGAGGGAAAACTCACTGGAGGCTAGCTGGGCGCTGTCCTCTCGGTGTGTCTATCTGTCTGTCTGTCGCAGGCACTGGAACTGCGTAAGCGTGGCTTCTGGACACTGAACTAACAAGCAAACACACACAAAATCAGTTTAAAAAAAAGTAAAAAAAAAAAAAAAGATATTTATGCATGTATTTATTTATTTATTTATTTATATATATTTAAATATATAATAAAGGAGGGAAAACTCACTGGAGGCTAGCTGGGCGCTGTCCTCTCGGTGTGTCTGTCTGTCGCAGGCACTGGAACTGCGTAAGCGTGGCTTCTGGACACTGAACTAACAAGCAAACACACACAAAATCAGTTTAAAAAAAAGTAAAAAAAAAAAAAAGGTATTTATGCATGTATTTATTTATTTATTTATTTATATATATTTAAATATATAATAAAGGAGGGAAAACTCACTGGAGGCTAGCTGGGCGCTGTCCTCTCGGTGTGTCTGTCTGTCGCAGGCACTGGAACTGCGTAAGCGTGGCTTCTGGACACTGAACTAACAAGCAAACACACACAAAATCAGTTTAAAAAAAAAAAAAAAAGGTATTTATGCATGTATTTATTGATTTATTTATTTATATATATTTAAATATATAATAAAGGAGGGAAAACTCACTGGAGGCTAGCTGGGCGCTGTCCTCTCGGTGTGTCTATCTGTCTGTCTGTCGCAGGCACTGGAACTGCGTAAGCGTGGCTTCTGGACACTGAACTAACAAGCAAACACACACAAAATCAGTTTAAAAAAAAGTAAAAAAAAAAAAAGGTATTTATGCATGTATTTATTATTATTTATTTATATATATTTAAATATATAATAAAGGAGGGAAAACTCACTGGAGGCTAGCTGGGCGCTGTCCTCTCGGTGTGTCTGTCTGTCGCAGGCACTGGAACTGCGTAAGCATGGCTTCTGGACACTGAACTAACAAGCAAACACACACAAAATCAGTTTAAAAAAAAGTAAAAAAAAAAAAAGGTATTTATGCATGTATTTATTTATTTATTTATATATATTTAAATATATAATAAAGGAGGGAAAACTCACTGGAGGCTAGCTGGGCGCTGTCCTCTCGGTGTGTCTATCTGTCTGTCTGTCGCAGGCACTGGAACTGCGTAAGCGTGGCTTCTGGACACTGAACTAACAAGCAAACACACACAAAATCAGTTTAAAAAAAAGTAAAAAAAAAGGTATTTATGCATGTATTTATTTATTTATATATATTTAAATATATAATAAAGGAGGGAAAACTCACTGGAGGCTAGCTGGGCGCTGTCCTCTCGGTGTGTCTGTCTGTCGCAGGCACTGGAACTGCGTAAGCGTGGCTTCTGGACACTGAACTAACAAGCAAACACACACAAAATCAGTTTAAAAAAAAGTTAAAAAAAAAAAAAGGTATTTATGCATGTATTTATGTATTTATATTTAAATATATAATAAAGGAGGGAAAACTCACTGGAGGCTAGCTGGGCGCTGTCCTCTCGGTGTGTCTATCGGTGTCTGTCTGTCGCAGGCACTGGAACTGCGTAAGCGTGGCTTCTGGACACTGAACTAACAAGCAAACACACACAAAATCAGTTTAAAAAAAAGTAAAAAAAAAAAAAAGGTATTTATGCATGTATTTATTTATTTATTTATTTATATATATTTAAATATATAATAAAGGAGGGAAAACTCACTGGAGGCTAGCTGGGCGCTGTCCTCTCGGTGTGTCTGTCTGTCGCAGGCACTGGAACTGCGTAAGCGTGGCTTCTGGACACTGAACTAACAAGCAAACACACACAAAATCAGTTTAAAAAAAAGTAAAAAAAAAAAAAAGGTATTTATGCATGTATTTATTTATTTATTCATTTATATATATTTAAATATATAATAAAGGAGGGAAAACTCACTGGAGGCTAGCTGGGCGCTGTCCTCTCGGTGTGTCTGTCTGTCGCAGGCACTGGAACTGCGTAAGCGTGGCTTCTGGACACTGAACTAACAAGCAAACACACACAAAATCAGTTTAAAAAAAAAAAAAAAAGGTATTTATGCATGTATTTATTGATTTATTTATTTATATATATTTAAATATATAATAAAGGAGGGAAAACTCACTGGAGGCTAGCTGGGCGCTGTCCTCTCGGTGTGTCTATCTGTCTGTCTGTCGCAGGCACTGGAACTGCGTAAGCGTGGCTTCTGGACACTGAACTAACAAGCAAACACACACAAAATCAGTTTAAAAAAAAAATCAAAAAAAGGTATTTATGCATGTATTTATTATTTATTTATTTATATATATTTAAATATATAATAAAGGAGGGAAAACTCACTGGAGGCTAGCTGGGCGCTGTCCTCTCGGTGTGTCTGTCTGTCACAGGCACTGGAACTGCGTAAGCATGGCTTCTGGACACTGAACTAACAAGCAAACACACACAAAATCAGTTTAAAAAAAAGTAAAAAAAAAAAAAAGGTATTTATGCATGTATTTATTTATTTATTTATATATATTTAAATATATAATAAAGGAGGGAAAACTCACTGGAGGCTAGCTGGGCGCTGTCCTCTCGGTGTGTCTGTCTGTCGCAGGCACTGTAACTGCGTAAGCGTGGCTTTTGGACACTGAACTAACAAGCAAACACACACAAAATCAGTTTAAAAAAAAGTAAAAAGAAAAAAAAAAGGTATTTATGCATGTATTTATGTATTTATATTTAAATATATAATAAAGGAGGGAAAACTCACTGGAGGCTAGCTGGGCGCTGTCCTCTCGGTGTGGGCGCTGTCCTCTCGGTGTGTCTGTCTGTCGCAGGCACTGGAACTGCGTAAGCGTGGCTTCTGGACACTGAACTAACAAGCAAACACACACAAAATCAGTTTAAAAAAAAGTAAAAAGAAAAAAAAAAGGTATTTATGCATGTATTTATTTATTTATATTTAAATACATAATAAAGGAGGGAAAACTCACTGGAGGCTAGCTGGGCGCTGTCCTCTCGATGTGTCTGTCTGTCGCAGGCACTGGAACTGCGTAAGCGTGGCTTCTGGACACTGAACTAACAAGCAAACACACACAAAATCAGTTTTAAAAAAAGTAAAAAGAAAAAAAAAAGGTATTTATGCATGTATTTATATCGGCGAAAGTTTTTTCACCAAGGGAAGATCTTGATTTTATCATGTCCCTTCTACAATTAATATGTTATTAACCATACGTGATCAACAAACGCAACTTACATCATTGCAAAAGTTATTCTCTGCACTATACATCGACATATGCAATGCTATCATGTCATGCAAGGTCATTGCATAATCTAGCGAAAAGCGGAGTGGAGGGTATATATGCTTGCTTGAGCCCAGCATGAAGTAGATGTACTGAACTTGAACATAGCTGAGCACTGTTATAGCTGGTGCTGTTCCATGGCAGATGGATATGATACGAAGACTCTTGTGACATGGACAATGTGTGTGGATGTGTTGATGTTTTCTAATAATAAACATTGAGAAACACAAATTCAGTGTCAAATTTAAATCATTTATTTTAATAACATAAAACCCCAGGAATAACGCCCGTTATTTCGTAAATCACAGTAATAATAACAGTAAATCTTCGTCCGAAGACATTGCTAGTGAAAGAGGCTTTGTATTCTTCCTACTTTCAGCAGCATTTATCATCTTCTTACCTGCAGCAGCGCTAGTAGCAGACACGTCAGCACACGTTTGTCGCGCACCAGTGTCGCTGTTACATGCTCCTCATGCGTGAGTCCCACGCTAGTAGTCATGCGTCAGTCCTACACTATTCTTTCGTTACGTCACACGCCAGATGTGTCCACATCGCCCTAGAACGCTCGAAATTGAACGATTAGAAAGTTCAGAGAACGTTGACCAGAACGTCATGGTGTGACGGGGCCTTTAGGGACCATGCACACGTACGCGTTAGAATGCGATGATCCAACGGATGGCAGAGGAGGAGTCTGGCGCATGGGGTTGTGTTGATACCAGAGACGTTATAGTGAGATTGACAGGTCAACAAACCAATCATGCCATTAGCAAGCTGTTTACCTTGTAAGTAGTAGCATGCTAACATTTGATAGAATGAAGGACAAATTAGTTGTGAATACTATCACCGAGTTTGAAAGGTATTGGTCAGGTAATAGCCGAGTGACAGCTGATTTGCCTTCTGATTTGACAGTAGCCTACTGCTGTGTGTTTTAAGCAAATGAAATGTGGAATGTTTACAAACGGGCACCTGCTATCGTTGATTATACAGTAAATAAGCTGCGAAATGAAACAAAAACACATCACAGTTAAAGTTGTATTAGTAGTGATTGATTTACATCGATATGAATGGATGACATGACTAACAAGTGGTGAAAAATGAATATGAAAGTAGTCTATTTGTTTGGTGAATTAGCGCATTCTCTCCAAATAGACGCAGTGAAAGTTTTTTTATGTCAACACAGTGGCAACTGTTCTATCATCTGCAGATACATAAGTGGTTCCCCAAGGGTTGTGCGTGTTGCAATTCAACGCCAGAACTATAGGTTTTATTTTGAGTGAAGTAAGCGTATTTATTGCAGCGGGACAAAGGAAAAAAACTTACCGGAGCATGAAAGTGTAGTGGGCGAAAGGCTTGATATTATGAATACATGTGTTACATGAAATACAAAGGTTGGCAATTCAGTACCAGTGGCGAAAAAGACAGATCACATGATGCAGAAGTTAGTTTATTGATACATATTTTAATGACGGCCACAGCGCTTTAAAACAACGTGTTTATCAGTTACATTAT
>NW_024880791.1:0-10636 GCF_900700415.2 Clupea harengus
CTTTCAGTTTTTGAGGTGTGTAGGGGGACGGATTTTCTAGATAGATGTAAATATCTCCAAACTGGAGCTCAGGCAGGGACTTCTACGACGTTATAGAAATACAAATATCAGCGGGTGCAGTAAAGGGATCACAGGTTACCAATTTTTTTTTTTTTTCTAGATATCTCTGTCTGGCTATTGTGATATGAACTGTGTTTGATGGCGATCATAATTGAGTAGGCTGCACTGCTCGACGATGTCCACTGTTGGTCGACATCTTCGCTTTTGCCCGCAAGGTATCCCCTTTGTAGTGTGACTGAAAGCTATGAATTACCGTAAATATTGCAATGTTCTGTCGTCAAGTCTGACATGTAGACTGAACATTTACATTTACATTTAACATTTACATTTACATTTAGCATTTGATATTTGTATTTACATTTAACATTTACATTTAACACTTATATATAACATTTATATATAACATCGAACATTTACGTTTATATTTAACATTTAACATTTACATTTATATTTAACATTTACATTTACATTTAACATTTAACATTAACATTTAGATGAAAGATTTATATTATTTAACAACTTTGTGTTACTGCCAAAAATGATCCTTGGAAAAGTTATCGCATGAATTTACATGAATTTATCTCTAAATGCTTGAAAAAGTGACATTTCAATATTGTCATGCTTTTTTTTCCATATGATAATGCTAAATGTACCAAAACTGAGCAGGATTTTCGAACGTGCAACATTTTACAAACGGCGCCCCATACACAATGGAATGTTTAAAATCCAACGCAACTATGACAGTGATACCTTTATTTGAGAGACAGTTCTATTCGGATGTTTCACTAATTTCACCATAGATTCTTTTGTTAGCATGTTCGTTTTTGCATGGATAGAAACACATGTAATTTGTGTAAATAACTGTCTACTCTAAACTCTGTGCCCTCTCTGTATATTCAACTTTGGAAGGACATAATAGCATATCATGTAGATTATCAGACTGTTGCAGAGCAGATTAGAGGTACAAGTAAAATGAATGAGTTTGGGGGGCACTGTGGCACAAGCCGATAAGCCCCCCATTTGCGGGCTTCATTGCCCGCGGGGACACAGGTTCAAGTCTGGCCTGATGTGGTTTCCCGGTCCTCTCCCCACCTCTTACCCGCCTCGCTTCCTGTCATCACTTCACTGTCCTGTACGACTGAAGGCATGAGTGAATGAGTTTTTTTCTCGTTAATACAAAGCATTTTGTTCTGTTGTATTTATTGCATCAAAGTAAATGTGTCCTTTACTCTCCTGTAAGCATGCATGCTAGACTTTTCCCTATACTGGAGTAGCAGGCTCAACTTGAGTATGCATTATGAGCGGCACAACTTTTCTCAACGGTTTCTGGCTAATTTGACCATGAAGAAACAAAACTAGGGGGCTATTGTTTACTGTAACCCAAGCGAACATCGAGATTTTGCCACGCCCTTTTAGCGTGTGTTCGCGTCCGTCCAGCCCATCTGTATCTGATGACGTGAATATCAAAAAATATCTCAATATATATCTCGAAAAGTAAAGGTTTTAGAGCTTAGAAACCTTCATAGTGCATATATAAACACGAGATACAGATGGGCTGGACGGACACGCACACGCGCTAAAAGGGCAAAATCTCGATGTTCGCTCAGGTACCAGTAAACAACAACACCCTAATTTTGTTCATCATGGTCAAATTAGCCAGAAACCGTTGAGAAAAGTCGAGCCGCTCATAATGCATACTCAACTTGAGCCTGCTACTGGAGTACTAGCAGGGCCGGCTCTAGCCCTTTGGTTGCCCTAGGCGAGATTGAGTTTTGCGCCCCCCCCCCCCCCCCCCCCCCCCACACACAATACTTAATATATTCACATATATTAACTTAACTGCTTTACTTTTCATAGCAGTTTTTTCACCCACTTATAATTCTACTATTCTACATTGCAGTTCAACAATTAATGTTGCATGGACAACAAACACCAGAATAGTTTCAGAACATTTTCTTTTTTATTATTTTAAATAATGTATTACACACTCAAAGTTAGGATTAAATTAACTCCATAAACTGTGCAAAACACTCTTAAGCACCTGTAAGGAAATTTAAGCAAATTATGACCCTCTACACCCTAACTATACCCTCTACAAACAAAAGTGCTTTTATGCCCTGAGTGCTTGATGTGGTCCTGGATGTCCCTTCACCTTCACCTGTATTCAAGCATATTGTATAGCCAAACAAGCGGTGTTTAATATAATAAGTGAAATGATCATGAATGTGGTTGAACTTCTTTAAGAAAACAAGCTATTGTATTGAATACATGCTAACATGTTTCTATTGTACTTTAGTACTACTGGATGTCCCTTCTCCTGCAGCTGTAAAGTTAATCCATGCTGTTCGTTACACAATTGCATTTGGTCATTTATATCATCCTAGCACATAGCTGCATTGTACAAATACATTTTATCTGACCATGTAACTTGTAGTAGATAAATTACAATTACTGCCACCACTGCTACAAGGCTAAATAATATTAGGCTACTGATTACAATTAGTAGTATTAATGTGATGTGATTATGAAAGTAATAATTGCTAATAATAATAACAATACCAAAAACAGCAACAATAGAACTAGTTGTGTAGGCTACTTACAAAGTTCAGAGGGAGGCGAATCAGGCGTCCTTTCTCCAGCAGGTGCCGGCCTCTGTGTGTGCATCCAGTGCATCTGGCCAATTTAAAACAAAAATAAAAACAAAACAAAACAAAAAACACATATACATTTTAGTATATTCCTGGGGAGGAACTGTACAGAAGGGAGAACACCACCACTATCCCCAAAATGGTTACTGTGTGTGTATGCACCTGCAAGTTGTGAATTCACTAAACAGAACTTATGCCATTTATAATGAATGTAGACAGCAACTGTACTTTTCATAACTAGCATACGTTATCCAGATACTGGTCTTTTGACATTTACATCCATGTAGGTTATCAGTGAAGTTACGTTGGCTAGTAATACCCTACGTAGCAAATTAGCAAAGTAACAGTCGCTAGCTAGCTATAGCTAGCCTAAGTGACAGCAATGAAACGTCCAATATTAGGTGATGCAAAATACTAAATTTATTTCGTTTGACACCTTAATGGCTGAGATGAGAAGACTTACCTCTATAGTTGGCTTTCTTTTCCTCTTCTTCCTTTCTTCGTTTTCATCCCTGTGCTCCAGATGGTTTAGACCGCTTCTTTTTTGCGAATGTCACGTAGCTGACACGCTCACCCCACCTTGGCAGTGTGCAGGAGCCCTCACGTAACTAACGTAACGTAACTAACGTAACGTAACTTAACGCAACCGCCCCCCCCTTTGGAAATGATCGACAATAACCATCAATTCAATCTAAAAATTAGGTTGACAAGTAAACGTGTAGCTGAAGGGGCGCCCTAGGATGATCATGATTAATAAACATGTTTTAATTTGCTTGTTATTCTAACTATGACTAATGGGAAGTAGGTCCAAGGGCGACACTAGAGAGCGCCCCCAACCCATTTGTCGCCCTAGGCAGTCGCCTAGTTCGCCTATAGCAATCGCCGGCCCTGAGTACTAGTCTTACTTAAGTCCAGTGTGTAGTATGTGCTTCAACCTTTTCTGATTTCTGATTCTTTTCTGAGTGTGAATGTTACATGGAACACTACTGAAATAAGTTCAGACAGAGTCAGCGTATCCTTTTAGAACTCTTTAAGATCCTTTCTGTTCTTAATTAATCCTTGTTTATCAAAAACCCATACATTCACTAAACTCTGCCTAAAATTTAACACTGTGAGTGTGTGGTCTTTTGTTATTGCAGGGAAAGTGAGAAATGTGTTTTAAAAGCATGCTTATGTTGACAGCAATATTTCTCCTGAGGCTGCCAGGTACAGTGGACATAATGTAATACTTCCAAAATATGCTAGGCCTATAAATGTATGAATGTGTATATAGAATAAATGTATACTATTATTTGATATCCTGTCATGAAGTATACTAACAGTGTTATTTAAACATATTTATTTGACACTCCCAAACTTCCCACAAACATGCCTCAGATTTAATAATTGCAATACCTGATTATCTCATATTTTATCCAAATTGCCTCTTCATTGTAACATATTTATTTGACACTCCCAAACTCCCAACACACGGGCATCAGAATTTATAATTACAATACCTGATCAGTGTCAAAACAATACTCTTCTCAAAGCTGTCTGCATTTAAATCATTTATCCAAACTTACTCTTCATTGTGACTGTGTTTCAGGTGTTCAGTGTGGAGTGAGTGTGATCTACTCCTCCACACGAGTCTGTGGCCTTAAAGGGGCATCAGTGGTCCTGCCCTGCACATATGAATATTCTGTGGTTGGACATTTTATAGGAGGAGAGTGGTATGAGGAGAAAAGAGGGAGAGTCAGAGAACACAGTGACTCTGATTATCCTGACTGCAGTCTGAAAATAGACAAACTTTCAGATGATGACTCTGGTGTTTATTACTTTCAGTTAAAGACATTTCTTCACCCGAGTTGGATAACAGGCACACCTGGTGTTACAGTCTCCGTTACACGTAATGATGAACATTTATAACTTACAGTTTGTTAAATTTTTTCTGATCATTATGGAAATGATATTCAAGGTTGAATCCACAATGACTTCTAACCTCTCTTCTCAGACCTGCGGGTGAAGGAGGGTGCTGTTGTAGGGAAACAGACTCAGACTGAACTGACCTGCAGCACCTCCTGCAGCTTGAGCTCTAACACTGAGTATGTCTGGTACAAGAATGGACAGCCTCTACAAGACAAAACCACAGCCTCTATACCACTAGACTCAAGCAGACCCTTTGAAGTGAACATTTACTCCTGTGCAGTGAGAGGTTATGAGGCTCACCATTCCACTGCAGTGTGTGAGTAGGGATGGAACTCAAGAACATTACATGACTATTTCATATCAATTACAGAGGATACTTGGATCTGAAGTTCACTTTTATTCAGATTTGGCAGAAAACGTATTTTTACTCAGACGACTTGTTTTTTTTATACAGATAACCACATAGATGCCTTTCATAATGCTAGCCATGATGTGCATGTGTATGGTGATATATGTGGTGTTTAATGCTCATATTTTACACCTGGATGTAGGTGTTCCATCTAAACAGTGTTGGGGTGTGACCTACTCATCTAACAGAATCTGTGTATTGAATGGTTCATCGGTAGATATTTCCTGCACTTACAAATATCCAAGAGATCACCTCATCAGCACAGAATTCTGGTTTAAGCAGCAGAAATCAACTCGTCTCCCAGTAGATCTAAGTTTGGATGAAGACTATCAAAACCACACAGAGTATGTTGGGAATAAAGAGAATAGTTGTACCCTGAGACTGAAAGACATGAGAGAGATTCACTCTGGAGAATATGCCTTCAGGTTTACTACAGAACAGGGGGAGAGTTACTTTGGATTACCTGGAGTCAACATCTCTGTTACAGGTAGGCCCTTTAACTATTTTGATAATGAAATGTGTGTACACATAGCACTGAGTCCCCCTACACATAATATATCCTCCAGTTCTGCAGGTGCTGATAACTTCTGAAGCAGTGAAAGAGGGAGAGAAAGTGACACTCACCTGTAATACAACCTGTATTCTGAGTAACAACCCAACCTTCATCTGGTACAAGAACGGACAGCCTGTGACCTTGAACCACACAACCCGAGACAACAGGCTGCATCTGAACCAAGTCAGCAGTGAGGATGTGGGCAGTTACTCCTGTGCTGTTAGAAGACACGAGAGTCTCTTCTCCACTGATGTGTTTCTCAAAGTCCGATGTAAGTTACCACATCTGACTGTAAATGTGTACAGATGTTTACAAATGTGGTTCAGAACTTATTGCATATATTATATTGTATATTGTGTATTGTTGTCTATTTGTAGGTCTATAAGTTCTAACTGCTACCGAAATCAGACACCTCAAGGACATGTCTTAATTTGCTTTGTTATGATAAAACTTGCACACATTTTAACAGACAAGCCAAAGAATGTCTCAGTGTCTATCAGTCCTGGGAAAATAGTGGAGGGCAGTTCTGTGACTCTGACCTGCAGCAGTGATGCCAACCCACCAGTGCACAACTACACCTGGTATATGAGGACTGGAGCTGAATCTCTTATTAGGGGCACAGGTGACAGCATCAGCTTCAATGTGGACTCTGATTCCAGTGGACTTTACTACTGTGAGGCAGAGAATGAAGTTGGCTCTCAGACCTCTACTGGAGTTGCAGTTCCTACAGAAGGTCAGTGTCGTCTAGTTTTATGAGAATACTAAAATGCATCTTTGCCTAAATTCTGCTGTTGCTTGTGTTGATGATTAGAAGGAGGAGATTTATTACAGCTTTGACTGTTGTCATCATCTTGCCACATGATGGCATTCAGAATGTAAAGCCAGTTAGCTTTTTCTGCAAAGTATCACTTACAGCACTGTTGATAATATGACATATATTTAATACTGTTTCAAGTCTTTCATTTCCCCCTAGATGTGTCTGGCATCATCCTGTCAGCTATTATCACCATAATCATCATTCTTGCTGTCCTGCTGTTACTTGGAATTGTGTTAATGAGGTGAAATTGTGCAAAAACAGGCACACCATGTACATTGCTAACTGCATATTATTTCTATGTATGAATATATATAACTTTCTGTCTTTAGTCTACTCTGACAGGGCAATTCTGAATGTTAAACTGTAGTTTAGTTATATGAGCACTGACAGCAGATTTTATGAAGCTTACTCTGTTTCTTTACTCAGTAAACGTGGAGGAGCTGAGAGAAACAGCAGAATAAACCAAAGGGTAATAAGACACTTTTAACATCCCTAAAATAAACAATCAAAAAGCTGCATGCTTGGTGACAGTGAATTGGGCTTTGTCAAGTTTTAGAATCATCTCTTTCTGCCAATATTTTCATAGGCTGTCCATTCTGACACCCCTGATGAGACATACACAGCTCTCAACCCCAGGAGCACATCCTCTGAGTATGACACTCTGCAGGTAAGTCATCCTAGACTGATGTTATCAGCCTTATCATGTTCATTAGTTAAATCAGTGATAGAGCTGCCTTAAATAAAACCTTAACCACCATCTATCAAAGTGTTCAGTCTTGACATTGACAATGTCCTCTGTGTGGTAATATATTTAGGCCACAGTGTATGAGAATCTGCCTAGAAGAGAGAAACCCCAGTCAGAGATGTAGTTGAAGGATCTTGCGATGAGATGCCAACACAACCATGACTTCTGGATTCTCCATCTCATACTTACTGCTGCCACAGTCTTACGTCGTTAAGGGATCTTATTATCAGTGCTAACTTATCCATTGTTTCCCATGCTAGGGACATTTAAGGTTTCTCCATTGGTGTAGGTTTTTATGACTGTCATCATCATTTCTATTGCATTTTGTAATGTATGCATTGTGGAAGTTACATGTCTGTGTATTTTTATTTTAACTTACACACCCTTAGTTTACCCATGTGGCTTAGTTTAAAATGTGTGTGGATAATTATCTAATTTTCTTTTCTTTAATGTATATCAGGTATGTCACGATTCAACATTTTGGATAATTGTGATATATGTTGATGTCCATAATGATGTTCTATCTTTTAGACATCTGTTAATCTATTTGTGTATTTTTTTTGTCTTGTTCTTTGTAAATATCAACATTGAAATGATAATACTTCATGCTGATATATATGTTTTTATAATTCATTGTCTCTTAATAAAATAAAAATAGTGTATAATGCATAATGTTGCAAATTTCATTTGTTGAGGGACAAGTGGTTTTAATATTGATGGGGCCTTTAAGGGGGAGGTGTGTGTGTGTGTTTGTGTGTCTGTGTGCTGAGATTGGTATGAAATACTCTCACAACAAAGCAGTCAGTTCAAAATGAAGCTATGTTCTTGTGTACATAAAATACAGTGCAGTAATTTATCAATAGCATAAGGAAACATGACAAACGTAACGTATCAGAAATGTAACACGTCTGTGTGTATATTCTGGAACACGTGTTCTGTTTTGGCTTGTTGCACCAGAATATCCTCATGCTAGTTGATTGCCACTGACACTCAATCCAATGTTAGGCACAAATGTCGTTTGTCATTTACTTCTACAATGCCAACATCATTGATTCATCAGGATGCTACATTATTAGAAGGCTGCTGTTTCTGAGAGCAATACACTTCCCCCCTAATTGGTGCTGCCATCTACTGGTGATGGAAGATATGACATTCCACATCCATGTTAAAATGAATCTTCTATGGAGCTGGTATAGGGAAAAGTATGAAAGTTGGTGGCTAACAATCATTGTGTATTTAAACAACACACAGACCTATTATTCAGTGGTTCATAACATGACAATGTTAATATTGGCATAAAGAAGTCTACTGCCACCACCTCCTATCATCCTTCATAGAAATGTGGTTACATGCATGAACATGATTTTTATCTTTAAAACAAGAACAAAAGCCAGGGCAGGGGTTCCACATATATTTATTGAGAGGTTTTAGTTGTCTAAAGGTGTAAAGTATGACAGACTAGTTTGAGAGATAAGAAGAAAAAGAGAAACACGGAAAAACACCTCTTTTTTAAAATAGAAACAGGAACATCACAGTGTGGTTGAAACCAGACTTGTGCAAATATCTGAATATGCGACCAGGGCTAGAAAGCACACAGTGGTGGAACACCAGCAATTAAGACATTAGTTAAGTATGACAGTAAATTCATAGAGTATGAACTGAAAAGGTATAAGATATGCAATTCATGTACCATTTTACAGTTTTAGTTCAGAAATAACACTTTTTTCAGAGGTCACTACAGGCTTGATTTTATTTCACTTAAATGTAGCGTTGTGGACAAACATTGCACATGGTCAAGTCTCAAGTATAAACCTGCCTTTACTTGTTACTTATATTAGAGTGAGTGTTTAACATCCACTAATAAAGGGGAAAAGAGGTTAGGTAAGTAAACTGCTCCAGGAGACCAAAGTTCATATCAGTAGGTCAAGGTCACTGGGAGGAATGAGTTAATGTGAATTAGATTGATCCACGAGAGTTTGGCCTTGTCTTTATCCACAGTCAGTTCATTCCAAATTGTCAGACTATATTTGTTTTGATTAGAATAGAATAGAATAACTTTATTTGTCATTGTGCATTGGATACACAACGAAATTAGTTTGTGCAACCACTAAAAAAAGTGCAGTTGTGCTGGGTGGAGGGTATGAGGGTTGTGTGATTGTTTAGTTCTGTGATGGCCCTGGGGATGAAACTGTTCTGCAGTCTGGAGGTGCGGGCTGTAGTGGCCCGGTAGCGCCTGCCAGAGGGTAGCAGGGTGAAGAGATGGTTTGCGGGGTGAGTCTCATCCTTCAAAATGCCACATGCTCGGCGGAGGCAGCGTGTCCTAAAGATGTCGTCCAGGGGAGGCAGTGAAAGTCCAATTATTCTCTCCGCAGACCTTATGACCTGACTGAGGGATTTCCTGTCCTTGTCTGTGCAGTTGACATACCATGCAGTGATACAGTATGTGAGGACACTTTCAATGCAACAGTGGTAAAAAGACTTAAGCAGCTCGGAAGTAATACTCTTCAGTATTCTCAAGAAGTAGAGCCGCTGCTGTGCTTTCTTGACTGTGGCGGTTGTGTTACTCACCCATTTCAGGTCCTCTGAGAGCATAACCCCCAGGAACTTAAAGCAGGAGGTCCTCTCCACTTCCTCACCATTGATGATGAGGGGTTGAGGGTTTGCCTTTTGCCGTCTGAAGTCAACTATGATTTCTTTTGTCTTTTTGACATTCGGGGTCAGGTTGTTTTGCTTACACCATCCTGTCAGTCTGTCAACTTCGTCTCTGTAGGCACTTTCATTTCCGTTGGTGATTTGTCCTACCACAGTCGTGTCATCTGCAAATTTGATTACTGTATTTGAAGTATGGGTGTTGGTGCAGTCATATGTGTAGACGGAGTAGAGCAGGGGACTCAATACACAGCCTTGTGGAGCTCCGGTGCTGAGGGACAGGCTTGAGGATTGGTGAGGACCCAGTCTCACTGTCTGGGGGCGATCTGTTAGGAAATCCTTAATCCACATACAGGCTGTAGCTGAGGCCCAGATCAAGGAGTTTGGTGATCAGCCGGTTGGGGACGATGGTATTAAAAGCCGAGCTGTAGCTGTAGATTAGCAGCTTTTGATACTTAAGTGCACTATTTTTTTACACATAGCCTGTATTTTTTCTCTTTCTCCCTCTCATGAAGTGAACCCATGCTTTTGTCCTTGTTACGTTTCAGTTTATTTTCATGCTGCTGTGGTTGTGTCCCCTGCACCACTAGTCAGCCTCACTTCACCTCACCTCACGTGGGTGAATAGTTCATCCTCCCAGCTGCGATTGCACCAGCCTCTGCCCTGATAGAAATACACAGAAGAAGAAGTTGGAGTATGTGACGCAACGCTCTATTTCTTTTCTCTGTAAAAACCCAAAGCGCGAAAAGTACAGCATTTCATCAGCATTTGTTTCAACAGTCACACATCCTTTTTACATGTTGAAGTTGTCGTTAGTGAGAGATTGGCAGACTTCTTTACAAGGTAG
>NW_024880792.1:0-10625 GCF_900700415.2 Clupea harengus
AATGTTTAGTTACATGATGATAAGATGTTTAAATGTTTAGATACATGTAGTATATGATGATAATGTTTAATGTTTAGATACATGATGAGATGTTTAATGTTTAGATACATGTAGTATATGATGATAACATGTTAATGTTTAGATACATGATATAAGATGTTTAATGTTTAGATACATGTAGTATATGATGATAACATGTTTAATGTTTAGATACATGTAGTATATATGATAACATGTTTAATGTTTAGATACATGATTATGAGATGTTTAATGTTTAGATACATGTAGTATATGATGATAACATGTAATGTTTAGATACATGATGATAAGATGTTTAATGTTTAGATACATGTAGTATATGAATAAGATGTTTAATGTTAGATACATGATGAAAGATGTTTAATGTTTAGATACATGTAGTATATGATGATAACAAATTTAATGTTTAGATACATGATTATAAAATGTTTAATGTTTAGATACATGATAAGATGTTTAATGTTTAGATACATGTTAAGATAACAAATGTAATGATAACAAATGTAATGTAAATGTATGATGATAACAAATGTAATGTTTAGTTACATGATGATAAGATGTTTAATGTTTAGATACATGTAGTATATGATGATAACATGTTTAATGTTTAGATACATGATTATAATATGTTTAATGTTTAGATACATGTAGTATATGATGATAACATGTTTAATGTTTAGATACATGATAAGATGTTTAATGTTTAGATACATGTAGTATATGATGATAACAAATGTAATGTTTAGATACATGATTAAGATGCTTAATGTTTAGATACATGTAGTATATGATGATAACATGTTTAATGTTTAGATACATGTAGTATATGATGATAACAAATGTAATTTTTAGATACATGATTATGAGATGTTTAATGTTTAGAAACATGATGATGTTGATGTTGATATGATAAGATGTTTAATGTTTAGATACATATTATAATATGTTTAATGTTTAGATACATGTAGTATATGATAATAAGATGTTTAATGTTTAGATACATGTAGTATATGATGATAACATGTTTAATGTTTAGATACATGATGATAAGATGTTTAATGTTTAGATACATGTAGTATATGATAACAAATTCAATGTTTAGATACATGATTATAATATGTTTAATGTTTAGATACATGTAGTATAATGATGATAAGATGTTTAATGTTTAGATACATGATGATAAGATGTTTAATGTTAAGATACATGTAGTATATGATGATAACAAATTTAATGTTTAGATACATGATTATAATATGTTTAATGTTTAGATACATGTAGTGTATGATGATAAAATGTTTAATGTTTAGATACTTGTTAAGATGTTTAATGTTTAGATACATGTTATGATAACAAATGTAATGATAACAAATGTAATGTAAATGTATGATGATAACAAATGTAATGTTTAGTTACATGATTATAAGATGTTTAATGTTTAGATACATGTAGTATATGATAACATGTTTAATGTTTAGATACATGATTATAATATGTTTAATGTTTAGATATATGTAGTATATGATGATAAGATGTTTAATGTTTAGATACATGATAAGATGTTTAATGTTTAGATACATGATGATAAGATGTTTAATGTTTAGATACATGTAGTACATGATGATAAGATGTTTAATGTTTAGATACATGATGATAAGATGTTTAATGTTTAGATACATGATGATAAGATGTTTAATGTTTAGATACATGTAGTATATGATGATAACAAATTTAATGTTTAGATACATGATAAGATGTTTAATGTTTAGATACATGTAGTATATGATAACATGTTTAATGTTTAGATACATGATTATAATATGTTTAATGTTTAGATACATGTAGTATATGATGATAAGATGTTTAATGTTTAGATACATGATAAGATGTTTAATGTTTAGATACATGTAGTATATGATAAGATGTTTAATGTTTAGATACATGATGATAAGATATTTAATGTTTAGATACATGTAGTATATGATGATAACAAATTTAATGTTTAGATACATGATTATACGATGTTTAATGTTTAGATACATGTAGTATATGATGATAAGATGTTTAATGTTTAGATACATGATAAGATGTTTAATGTTTAGATACATGTAGTATATGATCATAAGATGTTTAATGTTTAAATACATGATGATAAGATGTTTAATGTTTAGATACATGATAAGATGTTTAATGTTTAGATACATGTAGTATATGATGATAACATGTTTAATGTTTAGATACATGTAGCATATGATGATAACAAATGTAATGTTTAGATACATGATTATAATATGTTTAATGTTTAGATACATGTAGTATATGATGATAAGATGTTTAATGTTTAGATACATGTAGTATATGATGATAACAAATTTAATGTTTAGATACATGATTATACGATGTTTAATGTTTAGATACATGTAGTATATGATGATAACATGTTTAATGTTTAGATACATGATTATGAGATGTTTAATGTTTAGATACATGTAATATATGATGATAAGATGTTTAATGTTTAGATACATGAAAAGATGTTTAATGTTTAGATACATGTAGTATATGATCATAAGATGTTTAATGTTTAGATACATGATGATAAGATGTTTAATGTTTAGATACATGATGATAAGATGTTTAATATTTAGATACATGTAGTATATGATAAGATGTTTCATGTTTAGATACATGATGAGATGTTTAATATTTAAATACATGTAGTATATGATGATAACATGTTTAATGTTTAGATACATGATGATAAGATGTTTAATGTTTAGATACATGTAGTATATGATGATAACAAATTTAATGTTTAGATACATGATTATAATATGTTTAATGTTTAGATACATGTAGTATATGATGAGATGTTTAATGTTTAGATATATGATAAGATGTTTAATGTTTAGATACATGTAGTATATGATGATAAAATGTTTAATGTTTAGATACATGATAAGATGTTTAATGTTTAGATACATGTAGTATATGATGATAACAAATGTAATGTTTAGTTACATGATTATAAGATGTTTAATGTTTAGATACATGTAGTATATGATAACATGTTTAATGTTTAGATACATGATTATAATATGTTTAATGTTTAGATACATGTAGTATATGATGATAAGATGTTTAATGTTTAGATACATGATGATAAGATGTTTAATGTTTAGATACATGTAGTATATGATAACATGTTTAATGTTTAGATACATGATTATAAGATGTTTAATGTTTAGATACATGTAGTATATGATGATAACATGTTTAATGTTTAGATACATGATAAGATGTTTAATGTTTAGATACATGTAGTATATGATGATAAGATGTTTAATGTTTAGATACATGATGATAAGATGTTTAATGTTTAGATACATGTAGTAGTATATGATGATAACAAATTTAATGTTTAGATACATGATTATAATATGTTTAATGTTTAGATACATGTAGTATATGATGATAAGATGTTTAATGTTTAGATACATGATAAGATGTTTAATGTTTAGATACATGTAGTATATGATGATAATATGTTTAATGTTTAGATACATGATGATAAGATGTTTAATGTTTAGATACATGTAGTATATGATGATAACAAATGTAATGTGTAGATACATGATTATGAGATGTTTAATGTTTAGATATATGTAGTATATGATGATAACAAATGTAATGTTTAGTTACATGATTATAAGATGTTTAATGTTTAGATACATGTAGTATATGATGATAACAAATTTAATGTTTAGATACATGATCATAATATGTTTAATGTTTAGATACATGTAGTATATGATGATAACATGTTTAATGTTTAGATACATGTAGTATATGATGATAACAAATGTATTGTTTACATGATTATGAGATGTTTAATGTTTAGATACATGTAGTATATGATGATAACATGTTTAATGTTTAGATACATGATTATAATATGTTTAATGTTTAGATACATGTAGTATATGATGATAACATGTTTAATGTTTAGATACATGTAGTATATGATGATAACAAATGTAATGTTTAGATACATGATTATAAGATGTTTAATGTTTAGATACATGTAGTATATGATGATAACATGTTTAATGTTTAGATACATGTAGTGTATGATCATAAGATGTTTCATGTTTAGATACATGATGATAAGATGTTTAATATTTAGATGCATGTAGTATATGATGATAACATGTTTAATGTTTAGATACATGATTAAAATATGTTTAATGTTTAGATACCTGATGATAAGATGTTTAATGTTTGGATACATGTAGTATATGATAACAAATTTAATGTTTAGATACATGTAGATGTTTAATGTTAATAAGATGTTTAATGTTTAGATACATGTAGTATATGATGATAACATGTTTAATGTTTAGATACATGATTATAATATGTTTAATGTTTTAGATACATGTAGTATATGATAAGATGTTTAATGTTTAGATACATGATAAGATGTTTAATGTTTAGATACATGTAGTATATGATGATAAGATGTTTCATGTTTAGATACATGATGATAAGATGTTTAATGTTTAGATACATGTAGTATATGATAAGATGTTTAATGTTTAGATACATGATGATAAGATTAGATACATGTTGATAAGATGTTTCATGATTAGATACATGCTGATAAGATGTTTAATGTTTAGATACATGATGATAAGATGTTTAATGTTTAGATACATGTAGTATATGATGATAACAAATTTAATGTTTAGATACATGATTATTAGATGTTTAATATTTAGATACATGTAGTATATGATAACATGTTTAATGTTTAGATACATGATTAAAATATGTTTAATGTTTAGATACATGATGATAACATGTTTAAGGTTTAGATACATGTAGTATATGATGATAAGATGTTTCATGTTTAGATACATGATAATAAGATGTTTCATGTTTAGATACATGTTGATAAGATGTTTAATGTTTAGATACATGTAGTATATGATCATAAGATGTTTAATGTTTAGATACATGTAGTATATGATCATAAGATGTTTCATGTTTAGATACATGATGATAAGGTGTTTAATATTTAGATACATGTAGTATATGATGATAAGATGTGTCATGTTTAAATACATGATGAAAAGGTGTTTAATATTTAGATACATGTAGTATATGATGATAACATGTTTAATGTTTAGATAGATGATTATAAGATGTTTAATGTTTAGATACATGTAGTATATGATAATAAGCTGTTTCATGTTTAGATACATGATGATAAGATGTTTAATGTTTGATGATAAGATGTTTCATGTTTAGATACATGATTATAAGATGTTTAATGTTTAGATACATGATAATGAGATGTTTAAATCAGTAAAAAAAAAAATTATTTATGCATGTATATTGATAAACAAAATCAGTAAAAAAAAAAAAAAAGTATTATTTTTTTCTATTTTGGCCTGTAACACTTCAAACACTTAATGGCTCATCTACAGTTTTAGTCAGCACCTATCAAGGCTAGCCAATGACTTTCCTGCCTTTTTTGCTTAACCGGTCAAAGTTACCAATATGCTCTTACTATTTTTTTCTATTTTGGCCTGTCACTTCGAAAACTTAATGGCTCATCTACAGTCTTAGTCAGCACCTAACAAGTCTCGCCAATGACTTTCCTGCCTTTTTTGCTTAACCGGTCAAAGTTACCAATATGCTCTTACTATTTTTTTCTATTTTGGCCTGTAACACTTCAAACACTTAATGGCTCATCTACAGTCTTAGTCAGCACCTAACAAGGCTAGCCAATGACTTTCCTGCCTTTTTTGCTTAACCGGTCGAGGTTACCAATATGCTCATACAATCTTTTTCTCTTTTGGCCTGTAACACTTAAATTAGTTAAAAAAAAAAGTATTAATACATGTATATTGATAAACAAAATCAGTTGAAAAAAAAAAAGTATTAATGCATGTATATTGATAAACAAAATCAGTTAAAAAAAAAAAAAAAAAAAAGTATTTATGCATGTATATTGATAAACAAAATCAGTAAAAAAAAAAAAAAAGTACTATTTTTTTCTATTTTGGCCTGTAACACTTCAAACACTTAATGGCTCATCTACAGTCTTAGTCAGTACCTAACAAGGCTAGCCAATGACTTTCCTGCCTTTTTTGCTTAACCAGTCGAGGTTACATTGGCTCATACAATCTTTTTCTCTTTTGGCCTGTAACACTTAAATCAGTTAAAAAAAAAAAGTATTAATGCATGTATATTGATAAACAAAATCAGTTTAAAAAAAAAAAAAAAAAGTATTTATGCATATATTTTGGTAAACAAAATCAGTAAAAAAAAAAAAAGTACTATTCTTTTCTATTTTGGCCTGTAACACTTCAAACACTTAATGGCTCATCTACAGTCTTAGTCAGCACCTAACAAGGCTAGCCAATGACTTTCCTGCCTTTTTTGCTTAACCGGTCGAGGTTACCAATATGCTCATACAAATTTTTTCTCTTTTGGCCTGTAACACTTAAATCAGTAAAAAAAAAAAAAAAAAAGTATTCATGCATGTGTATTAATAAACAAAATCAGTAAAAAAAAAAAAAAAAAAGTACTATTTTTTTCTATTTTGGCCTGTAACACTTCAAACACTTAATGGCTCATCTACAGTCTTAGTCAGCACCTAACAAGGCTAGCCAATGACTTTCCTGCCTTTTTTGCTTAACCGGTCAAAGTTACCAATATGCTCTTACTATTTTTTTCTATTTTGGCCTGTAACACTTCAAACACTAAATGGCTCATCTACAGTCGTAGTCAGCACCTAAACAAGGCTAGCCAATGACTTTCCTGCCTTTTTTGCTTAACCGGTCGAGGTTACCAATATGCTCATACAATCTTTTTCTCTTTTGGCCTGTAACACTTAAATCAGTTAAAAAAAAAGTATTAATGCATGTATATTGATAAACAAAATCAGTTTAAAAAAAAAAAAAAAAAGGATTTATGCATGTATATTGATAAACAAAATCAGTAAAAAAAAAAAAAAAAGTACTATTTTTTTTATTTTGGCCTGTAACACTTCAAACACTTAATGGCTCATCTACAGTCTTAGTCAGCACCTAACAAGGCTAGCCAATGACTTTCCTGCCTTTTTTGCTTAACCGGTCGAGGTTACCAATATGCTCATACAAATTTTTTCTCTTTTGGCCTGTAACACTTAAATCAGTAAAAAAAAAAAAAAAAAGTATTCATGCATGTGTATTAATAAACAAAATCAGTAAAAAAAAAAAAAAAAAAGTACTATTTTTTTCTATTTTGGCCTGTAACACTTCAAACACTTAATGGCTCATCTACAGTCTTAGTCAGCACCTAACAAGGCTAGCCAATGACTTTCCTGCCTTTTTTGCTTAACCGGTCAAAGTTACCAATATGCTCTTACTATTTTTTTCTATTTTGGCCTGTAACACTTCAAACACTAAATGGCTCATCTACAGTCGTAGTCAGCACCTAAACAAGGCTAGCCAATGACTTTCCTGCCTTTTTTGCTTAACCGGTCGAGGTTACCAATATGCTCATACAATCTTTTTCTCTTTTGGCCTGTAACACTTAAATCAGTTAAAAAAAAAAGTATTAATGCATGTATATTGATAAACAAAATCAGTTTAAAAAAAAAAAAAAAAGGATTTATGCATGTATATTGATAAACAAAATCAGTAAAAAAAAAAAAAAAGTACTGTTTTTTTTATTTTGGCCTGTAACACTTCAAACACTTAATGGCTCATCTACAGTCTTAGTCAGTACCTAACAAGGCTAGCCAATGACTTTCCTGCCTTTTTTGCTTAACCGGTCGAGGTTACATTGGCTCATACAATCTTTTTCTCTTTTGGCCTGTAACACTTAAATCAGTTAAAAAAAAAAGTATTAATGCATGTATATTGATAAACAAAATCAGTTTAAAAAAAAAAAAAAAAGTATTTATGCATATATTTTGGTAAACAAAATCAGTTAAAAAAAAAAAGTACTATTCTTTTCTATTTTGGCCTGTAACACTTCAAACACTTAATGGCTCATCTACAGTCTTAGTCAGCACCTAACAAGGCTAGCCAATGACTTTCCTGCCTTTTTTGCTTAACCGGTCAAAGTTACCAATATGCTCTTACTATTTTTTTCTATTTTGGCCTGTAACACTTCAAACACTAAATGGCTCATCTACAGTCGTAGTCAGCACCTAACAAGGCTAGCCAATGACTTTCCTGCCTTTTTTGCTTAACCGGTCGAGGTTACCAATATGCTCATACAATCTTTTTCTCTTTTGGCCTGTAACACTTAAATCAGTTAAAAAAAAAGTATTAATGCATGTATATTGATAAACAAAATCAGTTTAAAAAAAAAAAAAAAAAGGATTTATGCATGTATATTGATGAACAAAATCAGTTAAAAAAAAAAAGTATTTATGCATGTATATTGATAAACAAAATCAGTTTAAAAAAAAAAAAAAAAAGTATTTATGCATGTATATTGATGAACAAAATCAGTAAAAAAAAAAAAAAAGTACTATTCTTTTCTATTTTGGCCTGTAACACTTCAAACACTTAATGGCTCATCTACAGTCTTAGTCAGCACCTAACAAGGCTAGCCAATGACTTTCCTGCCTTTTTTGCTTAACCGGTCGAGGTTACCAATATGCTCATACAAATGTTTTCTCTTTTGGCCTGTAACACTTAAATCAGTAAAAAAAAAAAAAAAAAAAAATGTATGCATGTGTATTAATAAACAAAATCAGTAAAAAAAAAAAAAAGTACAATTTTTTTCTATTTTGGCCTGTAACACTTCAAACACTTAATGGCTCATCTACAGTCTTAGTCAGCACCTAACAAGGCTAGCCAATGACTTTCCTGCCTTTTTTGCTTAACCGGTCGAGGTTACCAATATGCTCATACAAATTTTTTCTCTTTTGGCCTGTAACACTTAAATCAGTAAAAAAAAAAAAAAAAAAGTATTTATGCATGTGTATTAATAAACAAAATCAGTAAAAAAAAAAAAAAAAAAGTACTATTTTTTTCTATTTTGGCCTGTAACACTTCAAACACTTAATGGCTCATCTACAGTCTTAGTCAGCACCTAACAAGGCTAGCCAATGACTTTCCTGCCTTTTTTGCTTAACCGGTCAAAGTTACCAATATGCTCTTACTATTTTTTTCTATTTTGGCCTGTAACACTTCAAACACTTAATGGCTCATCTACAGTCGTAGTCAGCACCTAACAAGGCCAGCCAATGACTTTCCTGTCTTTTTGCTTAACCGGTCAAAGTTACCAATATGCTCTTACTATTTTTTTCTATTTTGGCCTGTAACACTTCAAACACTAAATGGCTCATCTTAGTCTTAGTCTTAGTCAACACCTAACAAGGCTAGACAATGACTTTCCTGCCTTTTTTGCTTAACCGGTCGAGGTTACCAATATGCTCATACATTATTTTTTTCTTTTGGCCTGTAACACTTCAAGCACTTAATGGCTCATCTACAGTCTTAGTCAGCACCTAACAAGTCTCGCCAATGACTTTCCTGGCTTTTTTGCTTAACCGGTCGAGGTTACCAATATGCTCATACAATCTTTTTCTCTTTTGGCCTGTAACACTTAAATCAGTTAAAAAAAAAAGCATTAATGCATGTATATTGATAAACAAAATCAGTTTAAAAAAAAAAAAAAAAGTATTTATGCATGTAAATTGATGAACAAAATCAGTTAAAAAAAAAAAAAAAAAAGTATTTATGCATGTATATTGATGAACAAAATCAGTTAAAAAAAAAAAAAAGTATTAATGCATGTATATTGATAAACAAAATCAGTTAAAAAAAAAAAAAAAAAAAAAGTATTTATGCATGTATATTGATAAACAAAATCAGTAAAAAAAAAAAAAAAAAGTACAATTTTTTTCTATTTTGGCCTGTAACACTTCAAACACTTAATGGCTCATCTACAGTCTTAGTCAGTACCTAACAAGGCTAGCCAATGACTTTCCTGCCTTTTTTGCTTAACCGGTCGAGGTTACATTGGCTCATACAATCTTTTTCTCTTTTGGCCTGTAACACTTAAATCAGTTAAAAAAAAAAGTATTAATGCATGTATATTGATAAACAAAATCAGTTAAAAAAAAAAAAAAACTATTTATGCATGTATATTGATGAACAAAATCAGTAAAAAAAAAAAAAAAAAAGTATTTATGCCTGTATATTGACAAACAAAATCATTAAAAAAAAAAAAAAAAGTACAATTTTTTTCTATTTTGGCCTGTAACACTTCAAACACTTAATGGCTCATCTACAGTCTTAGTCAGCACCTAACAAGTCTCGCCAATGACTTTCCTGCCTTTTTTGCTTAACCGGTCGAGGTTACCAATATGCTCATACAAATGTTTTCTCTTTTGGCCTGTAACACTTAAATCAGTAAAAAAAAAAAAAAAAAAAAAAAAAGTATTTATGCATGTGTATTAATAAACAAAATCAGTAAAAAAAAAAAAAAAGTACCATTTTTTCTATTTTGGCCTGTAACACTTCAAACACTTAATGGCTCATCTACAGTCTTAGTCAGTACCTAACAAGGCT
>NW_024880793.1:7500-10556 GCF_900700415.2 Clupea harengus
TACATACTGTGGCATCACGATGGGCCAGCTGGCAGAGGGGTGTGGTGTTCGTGTGGAGGTCTGGCTGCCACACCACAAGATGGCTGCCAGTGGCACTCCCACATCTCCCAGAATGCAGCAGCACCCAACCAGGTGTAGTTGCTTAAGGCACCTGATGGACGAAGCATTTAAGACAGGTGGTGCCTGTTGTGAGAGAGCGAGCCACGAGAGCAGGAAGAGCCAGAAGGGAGAACAGAGAGCACTTGACGTGCGGGTGAAGCCGTTGTGGAAACGCTTGCTGAAGCGCTTGCTAAGCCGCATCCGGAAGGGGGAAGGCTAGCCCCAAGCCGGGAAGGACCTGGACGGAGGAACTTTAAGCTGCAACTACAGTGGGTGGGATGTAAGTGAGGAGCAACTTTATGAAGCCTATGTTTTGCCTTTGAAGAACTTTTATGTTTGCTTCCTGAAAGACTTTGTGTTGGTGAATAAACCTGATCCTCGTTTGAAAGCACTTTTGCCTGCTCTGTCCTGTTAATTACGCACTGCCCTACACCCAGCTTAGTGGTAAAGCCTCTCATGATGCCACATATGGTGGAGAATGCGGGCATAGGGCGTAAGTGCGAATGAGCAGAAGTGAAGGAATTGACGACTTGGTGGAACTTTTTTCAGGACTTCACGCAAAGGAGCACCAAACAAAAAATGGAGGAACTGGTGATGATGCTGTGGGAGAGCCAGAGGGCCCAGCAGGAGACCAGTGCAGCCTTGCTGCAGATGCAGCAGAAGGACAATCCAACTAGAGATGACCTAGAGGAGGCCGAGAAGAAGCACGCCCGGTCTGGTGAGATGTTCGAGAGGGCCCAGGAAAGCTAAGCCAGATGCGCAGTGCAGCAGTGGTGGTCCTAGCTGCCGGTGATGAAGAGTGGGACGATGATGATGATGTCTATGGTGAAGATGTCAGTGATGAAGAGGTTCGGTGATGTCGATGATGATGAAGATGATGCCGATGATGAAGCTGAAGATGGTGATGATGAAGATGATGACGAAGGTGATGATGAAGGTGACGATGATGAAGGTGATGATGATGAAGATGATGTCGATGAGGAAGATGAAGGTGATACTGATGGTGATGAAGATGATGAATATGATGATGATGAAATTGCTGAGGAAGAGGTGGAGGATGAAGATCCTGCGGAAAACGAAGATCCTGCTGATGACGAAGATCCTGCGGAAAACGAAGATCCTGCTGATGACGAAGATCCTGCGGATGATAACGAAGCAGGTGAAGATGACTCTGAGTCAGAGGTCCCACCAGGTAAAAAGGCAGCTCCAGCCAAGTCTGCTGCCAAGGCAGCCCCTGCTAAAGAAGAGCCTGGGGAAGACCACAACGGTAAAGAGGCAGATGACCCAGACGATGGTGCCGAAGGCGACAACGACCTCGAGAAAGAGGGGGAGTCTTTGACCAGACCAACGTGTCGACTTCTGCCCGAACAAACGTGTCTGACTCTGCCCAGAGGAGAAAGATGTGTGCCGGCTACCAGCGCAAGGTGGTAGTAGTGTGCCACACAAACGAGGCCTACAAGGAGAAGACTCCTAAAAAGACGGAGACGGATGGCAAAGATGTCCCCGAACGTGCCGTGCTCAAGAGGAAGGGACTCTACGCCCTGCCAGAGGTGGGCAATTACTTCCCTGAGGTGACGTATGTGGAGCGGAAGAAGCTGGAAGCAAATGCGCATTTGAATTGGCAACCTTCGGTGAATTGTCAGGAGATGGCGACTGAGGAGACGGCAGAAGATGGGGAAGACACTGGCATGGTCCCCAGTGCACCACAGGAGCAGAAAGAGAAACCAGGGGAGACGGAAACAAACGGCAGGGTGAGTAGATGGCTTCTAAGCCACCATACGTGTAATGTCTCTGTCGTTCACAGGCAAGGAAGGCGCCGTGGAAAAGCAGATGTCCTGTCCCACTGTGATGCCTTTTGGACCTGGTTTATCCTGCCGAGGGCGTCAGGTCCGGGGAGAGGGATGTGTGGCATCACGATGGGCCAGCTGGCAGAGGGGTGTGGTGTTCGTGTGGAGGTCTGGCTGCCACACCACAAGATGGCTGCCAGTGGCACTACATCTCCCAGAATGCAGCAGCACCCAACCAGGTGTAGTGCTTAAGGCACCTGATGGACGAAGCATTTAAGACAGGTGGTGCCTGTTGTGAGAGAGCGAGCCACGAGAGCAGGAAGAGCCAGAAGGGAGAACAGAGAGCACTTGACGTGCGGGTGAAGCCGTTGTGGAAACGCTTGCTGAAGCGCTTGCTAAGCCGCATCCGGAAGGGGGAAGGCTAGCCCCAAGCCGGGAAGGACCTGGACGGAGGAACTTTAAGCTGCAACTACAGTGGGTGGGATGTAAGTGAGGAGCAACTTTATGAAGCCTATGTTTTTGCCTTTGAAGAACTTTTATGTTTGCTTCCTGAAAGACTTTGTGTTGGTGAATAAACCTGATCCTCGTTTGAAAGCACTTTTGCCTGCTCTGTCCTGTTAATTACGCACTGCCCTACACCCAGCTTAGTGGTAAAGCCTCTCATGATACCACAATACATACATACATACATACATACATACAAACATACTCACACACACACACACACACACACACACATGGGGGGAGCGAGAGAAAGAAGAAAAAAAAGAGAGAGAGAGACAAAGAGAGAGAGGGCTATTTTTTACTGAAACCTCAATCACACCATTTGCTCACTCATTTTGTTCATTCAGTTGGAAAAAGGTGTGTGTAATGCAGCAGTCCACTCAGCCACCCTTACACACACACACACACACACACACACACACACAGACATACGGTACATTTATTTATTTTGTATAAGTCCTTTTGGAAATGTGTGTGTATGCCTATGTTACCAGCCAGTAAGAGTACACCTGAGGGAAACCATGTGCCACACTGAAGGTCCCTCAAGCACTCCTGAGCCACCAGGGAGCAAGCTAGTCTTCAAGACCTGAATGGCAAGTTTGACGCGATTTTTATATAAAAAAAAATGTTTATGTAATATTTGTGTTCATGAAAATTCTATGAATT
>NW_024880794.1:5000-10275 GCF_900700415.2 Clupea harengus
CACACACACACACACACCCACACGTGCATGCACATATCAATGACCTGAACAGAGTGGAGGTCAGAGGTCAATGAAAATGTAGAGACAGGACGGAACATATGAGACAGCACTCGTTGCCACGACAACCACACATTCCAGTGCCCAGTTTAAAGGTACTAAACCATACACACACACACATACACGCACGCACGCACGCACGCACAAACGCACGCACACACACACACATGCATGGACACATACATATACACACACACACACACACGTGCACACACACACACACACACACGGAAATGAAAATATAAACAAAAAAGTAATAACTAATATTGACATAACTGATGAAACTTAAAAGTTAACTTTAAAATGATACGTTATAAAAGTATATCATACTGTTTCACATACATAATTGCACATTATAGAATATTAATACTAGTAATAGTAATATTAGTAGTAGTAGCAGCAATAATAGTTGTAGTGATAGTGGTAGAAATTGTCAATACCAGCTGTCATAACAGTGGTACTTGTATACTGCACATACTCAATCCCCTTGACTTTAGTATGTTCTTTTTTTGTTCACCAGGTGGCAGCAGTGAGCACTCAGCATGCGGGCACCTATATCTGTCGTGCCCAGAACAAGGAGGGCTCCACTGACGTGAAGGTGCAGGTGCGTGTGGAGGGCGGGCCTTCCGGGGGTGCGCTGCCCAGGGCTACGGTCTCAGTGGAAGAGATCGCGGCAGTGCAGGGGCAGACCGTCACCATGCAGTGCCAGGCTACCGGTGGGCATGTTTACCGCACGATGCCAGCTTTCACAAGCTCTATGCTGTACTAACATATCGACAAACATGACAACATGGAGAGATTCTCAAAGTTTTACTGAAAGGAAATTGCTCGAAGTTGGGCAGTCTTCTCCCCTTTTATGATTCTCAAAGATACAGGATCTTTCATTCAAGGATCTTTCAGTTCATGAAACATACATAACTGGACAAGTTTCGTTTAGTTTTTTTATTATTATTTTTGTTCAGTTCATCTCTTCTCTTTCTATCTTTCTGTCCTTCATTTATCCTCCTATCACCCCCCCCCCCCGTTCATTCATTCATTCTACACTTAACTTAAATACAACAGCTGAGTGAAAGGAAGTAGGTGAGTGTAGTGAGCAGGTGACTGTAGGTGAGTGTAGTGAGCAGGTGACTGTATCTGTAGGTGAGTGTAGTGAGCAGGTGACTGTAACTGTATCTGTAGGTGAGTGTAGTGAGCAGGTGACTGTATCTGTAGGTGAGTGTAGTGAGCAGGTGACTGTAACTGTATCTGTAGGTGAGTGTAGTGAGCAGGTGACTGTAGGTTAGTGTAGTGAGCAGGTGACTGTAGGTGAGTGTAGTGAGCAGGTGACTGTAGGTGAGTGTAGTGAGCAGGTGACTGTATCTGTAGGTGAGTGTAGTGAGCAGGTGACTGTGACTGTAGGTGAGTGTAGTGAGCAGGTGACTGTAGCTGTAGGTGAGTGTAGTGAGCAGGTGACTGTAACTGTAACTGTAGGTTAGTGTAGTGAGCAGGTGACTGTAACTGTAACTGCAGTGAGAATTTGTGCAGATAAGTCAACAAGAGCAATAACCCTTGTTGAGGGCATGAAGAAATTACAAGGTCTCTTTATTCTCTCTATCTTATCTCCTACTTCCTTTTATAGGATCTCTTCATTCTCTCTATGTTATCTCATTCTTCTGTCCATCTCCCTGTCATACTGTATCTTGTTCTCTTTCTGCTAATTTCTCCCTCTCTCTCTCTCTGTCCCACTCCCTCTCTCTCTTTCTTTCTATCTCTCTCTCTCCCTGTCTCCCTCCTTCCTACCTAACTGAGGAGAAGCATGGACACTCTCATTCTCAGTCTCTCTTTTTAAGAAGACCTTTTCAGCTTCTTCATACCCTGTCTGTCCCATTTGTTCCCCTCTCTCTCTCTCTCTCTCTCTCTCTCGCTCTCTCTCTCTCTCTCTCATTCTCTCTCTCTTTTTAAGAAGACCTTTTCAGCTTCTTCATACCCTGTCTGTCCCATTTGAAGGCTCTCCTGGGCACCTGGTGCCCCTTTAGTAACTCCTGGCCAAAGGGACTAGCAGATAAAGCCAAAGTGTCAAGATGACATCCAGGAGCTGTAATAAAGAGCCCTTTACTACACAGGCACACGTAATGCTCCCTGTACTGGAACAAGATGGAAAACTCACACTCACACTCACACTCACACTCTCTCTCTCTCTCTCTCTCTCCTCTTCATTTTTGTAGGTTCTCCTACACCAGTAATCTCCTGGTCCAAGTTACGGTCTCCGATGCCATGGCAGCATAAGGTAGTAGGGGGCACCTTGACCCTCACTAACGTTGGGAGACAGGACTCAGGCAAGTTGCAGTGCAGTGTGTGTGTGTGTGTGTGTGTGTGCGTGCATGCATGCGCGTGTGCTCGCACGTGTGTCTATGAATGTGTGTCCATGCATGACACACATTCATGGCTTTTTTAAGTGAAAATTATGCGTGTGTGTGTGTGTGTGTGTGGGTATGTGTTTATGTATATGAGTAAGAAAGAGAGAGAAGTGGGGAGTAGAAGAGTATGATAAGGGCAGTGATAAAGTCTCCTAAATTCACAGTGTTTACACAAAGATAGTGTGTGCGTATGTGTGTGTGCGTGTGTGTGTGTATGTGTGCATGTACATGTCTCTGTGTATCTCACTGTCTATCTTTCTATATTGATGTCTTCCTGTCCTCCTGTTAGGCCAGTACATCTGCACCGCTACTAACTCAGCAGGGGAGACTGAGGCCTACGTGCAGATGGAGGTGGAATGTGAGTTATGTTCCCCGCTGTTCCCAACAAGATGAATAGCAGGTCTGCTCTATGTAGTCAACCAACTGGGCTCTATTTAGTCACCCAACTGGGCTCTATGTAGTCACCCAACTGTGCCCTATTTAGTCACCCAACTGGGCTCTTTCTAGTCACCCAACTGGGCTCTATGTAGTCACCCAACTATGCCATATCTAGTCACCCAACTGGGCTCTATGTAGTCACCCAACTGGGCTCTATGTAGTCACCCAACTATGCCATATCTAGTCACCCAACTGGGCTCTATGTAGTCACCCAACTGGGCTCTATGTAGTCAACCAACTGGGCTCTATGTAGTCGCCCAACTGGGCTCTATGTAGTCAACCAACTGGGCTCTTTATAGTCACCCAACTGGGCTCTATGTAGTCGCCCAACTGGGGATGAATAGTAGGCCTGCTCTATGTAGTCGCCCAACTGGGTTGAACTCAGATTTTCACTGTAGGCATGAGTATAATTCAATCAATGAATCAATGAATTAGTCTATTAATCAATTGTGTATTCATTCATTCATGCATTAATGCATTAATTCATTTAATTAATCAATCAATCAATTCAAACCAGTCAAAACATACTGAGGATCAGGTTAGTGGTGTGGTGAAAGTGGCACACACAGCCTTACTGCTGTGAAAGTTGGCTTGATAGATAAGATTATGATAAGATTTAATATTAAATGAGTATTTTCTGTGTTAAGCATTAATAAGTGGTTACTGTGTTTAGTATTTAATGAGAATGTTCTGTGTTAAGCATTTAATAAATGGTTACTGTGTTTAGTATTTAATGAGAATTTACTGTGTTTAGTATTTAATGAGAATTTACTGTGTTCAGTATGTAATGAGAATTAGCTGTGTTTAGTATTTAATGAGTGGTTACTGTGTTTAGTATTTAATGTCTATCATGAGCTTAAAAATGTAATCACCCGTCTCGTTCCCTTCCCCTTCCTCTCCTAGCCCCGCCCTACGCCACCTCCATACCTGACCAGGTGACGGCTCGAGCGGGCGACACCCTCCGGCTGCAGTGCCTCGCCCACGGCTCTCATCCAATCCAGTTCCAGTGGAGCCGAGTGGGCGGAGCCTCCCTTCCTGCCGGGGCGAGGATCACCAGCGAGGGCTTGCTGCTGGTTGGTCAGCTGAGCTCGAGTGACAGCGGCGTCTACAAATGCACGGCCACCAATCACGTGGGCTCCCACGGGCCCAGGCCAGAGTGACTGTAAGAGGTGGTCCAAAGCAGCATCACACAGCTGGGTCACACACATTGAGCTTTATAGTAATCATTTGTAACAGTTTGTACAGGCAGATTAGTATTGTTCAAAGGGATTTCATATAAATATAATAGTTATTACTAAACAGGGTTTTATGTAACAATAATCATATAAATATAATAGTTAAGAACTAGCAGCATAACAGATGGAGTTATATAGTATTGTTAGCTGTATAAACTGGGTTTTATAGTTATAATAGTATTGTAAAGAGGTCTCGATAGTAACTTTAGTCTCACGAACAGGGCTTCGTACTAATAATATTATTATAGTTTTATAGTTTGTTTATTTTAAAAGACTCTTAAAAGATCTCTCTTAAACATTAAAAAACACAACATTATGACAGGTGCAGTGTACAGGAGGGGTTATGAAGTGATGAGGAGATAGACCACATAGATGAGCGCTGATACACAGATGGATGAGGAGATAGACCACATAGATGAGCGCTGATACACAGATGGATGAGGAGATAGACCACATAGATGAGCGCTGATACACAATGGATGAGGAGGATAGACCACATAGATGAGCGCTGATACACAGATGGATGAGGGATAGACCACATAGATGAGCGCTGATACACAAATGGATGAGGAGATAGACCACATAGATGAGCGCTGATACATAGATGGATGAGGAGATAGACCACATAGATGAGCGCTGATACACAGATGGATGAGGAGATAGACCACATAGATGAGCGCTGATACACAGATGGATGAGGAGATAGACCACATAGATGAGCGCTGATAGGTGGATGAGGAGATAGACCACATAGATGAGCGCTGATAGACAGGTGGATGAGAAGAGGGATATGCTGTCAAGAAGGCTTCATGTTTACATTCACATTTGGCAAGGGAGACTTGGAGGGAAGTAAGTCCAGGATCATACTGTCAAGCTTTATATTTCTATGATCCAGCATTCTGACTTGCTCCCCTCCCTTCTCTGTCTCTCTCTCTCTCTCCCTCTCTCCCTCTCTCTCACTCTCTCTCTCTCTCTCTCTCTCTCTCTCTCTGTCCCTTTGTTTCTCTCCCAGGCTAGGATGTGAGGCGTCCGGCACATCCTGCTTAGGCTCCTGGTGATGGCCTCATTCCACAGCCGCCTCTCAAAGCTACGCTACACACACACACACACACACACACACACACACACACACACACACACACACACAAC
>NW_024880795.1:5000-10216 GCF_900700415.2 Clupea harengus
CCCCCCCCCCCACCCACCCCCCCCAAACAACATACACACCAAAGAACTCAGTGGTATACCTTTGTGAAAGTGCCCCCCCCCCCCCCCCCCCCCTGTTTAAAATGAACCGATAAAGGGTGAGTTCCTCATTTTCCTGTGATGCATCCGTGATCGCGCGCTGCTCGGTTGTTTCCCCTTAATTGCTTATTAAAACCCTCTTAAATGAACTTTTTGTGCCAACTTTCCAACACATTAATTAATTGTTGCAGCCAATTAAGTGCCGTCGTGCAAATGAGTTTCAACACAAATAGTCCTGCAGGACCGCCCATAACACCACCCCTCACCCACACACACACACACACACACACACACACACATATCTATGTGCTCTCTCTCTCTCACCCATACATGCACACACACACACATATATATGTGCTCTCTCTCTCTCTCAATCACACACACACACACACACTCAGACAGGCACACACTCTGCCCCCCCCCCCCCCCCCCTTTCCCAGCATCCTCTGCTCCTTGAGAGGAAGTGGGACCGCAGACACCCATGATGCAGCTCTGGCTGAGAGATGAATGGGTCTTTCCTCAGTCCTGACAGGAAGTCATAAGTGCCCCTTAAAGACCAGAGAACTTCTCATTATGCCCCTGCAGGAACTAGAGAACCCGTCTGTTCTCAAACAGTTCTTTATCAGCATGGAGCTGCTGCAGGTCTCAACATGGCACGTCTATCACAGGAACCGACTTAGCTATTAGAACCAACTTCCAGTAACATTCTGCTCCTCCCGTCTACAGGCAGCCTGCTTATTGAAATCTGTGTTTAGATTTTAGATCTTCAGACATTCAGCAGATACTTCAATCCACGGCGACTCAAAAATTACAGCTGATATAACTGGGACAACAACAATAATACGTACACCATAATACTATATTTTTAATATAAAATAATTATAATTATAAATATAAAAAGTAATAATACGGTATGTAATACACTGTTTTCTTCCAGTGGGAACATATATATTAAATCATAGGTGAATTACACAAGCCATGAAAAATGGGAAGATTCTTGAAGACAGCCAGGGGCTCTCCTGATGAGATGGAGTTGACCATGCCAGCACTGAGGGACCAAAGGCCAAAAGAGGCTGGACTGCAGTCTCCTTCACTGGAGCAAAGGCAAACTCCACTGTAGAACATTGGAGGAAAGCAACCCCACTGTGGAACACTGGAGCAAGGGAAACTCCACTGTGGAACACTGATGCAACCTTACTGTGGAACACTGAGGCAACCCTACTGTGGAACACTGGAGCAAGGCAACCCTACTGTGGAACACTGGAGCAAGGCAACCCCACTGTGGAACACTGAGGCAACCCTACTGTGGAACACTGGAGCAAGGCAACCCCACTGTGGAACACTGGAGGGAGCAATGGAAACCCTACTGTGGAACACTGATGCAACCCTACTGTGGAACACTGATGCAACCCTACTGTGGAACACTGAGGCAACCCTACTGTGGAACACTGGAGCAATGGAAAACCCTCTGTGGAACCCTGGAGCAATGGAAAACCCACTGTGGAACACTGATGCAAGGCAACCCCACTGTGGAACACTGGAGCAATGGAAAACCCACTGTGGAACACTGGAGGAAAGCAATGGGCCAGGAGGATCCCAGAGACTTGAATAATGGAATACAGTTAATGACTGCTGACCTGGTGCCTTACACACATGTATGTATTTACACACAAAAATCAAAGAAGATAGTCAGGCTACCAGCATGCCTGTTTTGCTAAAGGTTTCCCCTTTTGAGCAAACAATTAGTACACAAGGCATTATCAAGCTATAGATATCATAAGGCATAAATGACAAGAGATGTTACATAACAGGGAAGAGATGACATTCACATCGCTTTTAACTTGGAAAACAGGTCCAGTTGAAATGCCTGATGCATGATTTACAGTGAGTCATACCTTGGCTAGGTCTAAGAGGTGTTAAATAATGATCTCTCTGCTAATAACAAGCTATTTTTAAATCATTCATTCCATTATGCACACCCAGTACTATGCCTGTGAGGACGGAACAACACCTAGTGTTTGCTTCACCCTTAAAATGAAAACCAAAGCATATTTTTTTTTAGAGATTTCAAAAATAATGTAAATGCAAGTTATGCAACTTCTTTGAAATCAACGAGCTGTTAACATGAGGTGAAGACACAAATGTATTCAGTGTTTTGGATTGCAAATAAGATGCACCAATGTATACCAGTGTGTTCTGGGTGACTCTGGTTTTTACCAGGGCTATTTCTGTGTTCTTGACGGCAGGCCACGGTTAGTATATTTTCTGCCAAATTCCTCTTCGGCATTTCATACTGTTTGTCATTGTTCAAAATGCCTGATTCCTTTAAAGAATAAAAATGCACTTTTTCAACCAGATGTGTTTCTCCATTCCTTGACTGCATGACTTACATTCAAAATGTTTTTTAAGACACTACCGTCCGTAAGACAAAGATAAAGAGTGCTGATGTTTTGACACAGAGAATTAAGCTGAAAATATGCAGAATGACACACTATGCAACACACAACCTGATTCAAATCACTTTGAATCTTTGTTTGGTAATCATTCCAAAGGATTTGATATGATGTAAGAAATTTTGCTGATGTACAATTAGTTGATTCAGTTAGTTTATTAATAGATAGTATGCTAAATGTAAAACTAATTTATGACAGTCTTTCATTATGAAGACATCACCAAAAGAAAAAAAAATAAGCAATCTTATTTACTTACACTACCTTCATGCACAGCGCAGCAGAAACACATGGCATGTTTTAAAAATGGTTTGCATTTTGCCTGTCGGCTCCACGCAGACCTAGTGATAATACCCTCACAGATGGTCCACAGTCCCGTGCAGACTTCAGCGAGGAAACCGAGGGGCGTGTTGGAGCCAAAATGGTGGATCACTGATACTGATGATTGTGCCCATTCCATGCCAGGGAGAGTTTGAGGCAGTGATGGGGTGGGGTGGGGTGTGGGGTGGGCGGTCGAGGAGGCATATTTACTGCCAGTAAGCCCCTCTGCCCACACCCCCTGCCCACAGGCACAGAGGGGGGTCCCGGCTGGCGCGACGGCCTGAAGTAGCCCCTGATTAATGGCAAGGCTTCTTCTATCCATCTAGCTCTGTGCCCATGTGCGGTGCCCTGCCTCCGCTTGCCTGGCATTCATGACCACCACACACACAGGAACACACACACACACACACACACACACACACACACACACACACACACACACACACACACACACACACACACAAATTATCTCTTTCTTTAGCTCAGCCTAGGCCCTAAATCTCATACTCCATTAATATCTTTTCTGTTGCCATCTTTTTCTCCTAGACGGCGTTTACTTTTTAATTGAAATAAAAACTCCAAAACACACAGGACGATAGCGCCAACATGCACACACACACACACACACACACACACACACACACACACACATTTTACGACAATGTGACAACAGTGTGCTTGATGTTGCCTCGCCTTTGCAGCCATGTCTTCATTTATCTAGATTCCTAAGACGTTTACTCAGTGCACAGTCGCCCCCTGCTGTCCACATTAAAGAGTACCTTTTTAAGTTAATTTCACAACGGCTGTGCCTAAAGTCAGTGGTAGTTTTAGGTCCAATTAATAGCCTACCTAATCCAACTTAGCTATGTGTAATTCAAAATAAGTGTTTTAAAATTGAAGTTTTACTTCTTTATGTCCTCAGTTTGATAAGGCTTTGTTTAGTAAACACAGGCCAATGGAAACGCTCCATTGCATACACGACACGCCCCATTTCCCCGCGAGAGGTGGGCAAGAAACGACAACAAAACCAACCAAGTGACTGATCCAAGACCCGCTACCTTCCACTAAAATTAGCATTGGCTAGTTGGTAACTGATCTGAAGTCAACGCGAGGGGTGGGGGCGTTGAGAGTTGCCTAGGAGGTTTTTTCCTGAAGCAACGGAGATTTGCCAAGATGGCGGCCGTGACGGGGGTACCGATTCAAAGCAGCAGCCCCGCAAGAGAACTCTCCCTGACGGGTACATCAGGGGTTACTTCTTCTCTTGCAGAGAGAGTGAAAGTGGAGGAGGGAACAGGTACATAGCGTCCTGATGTCGTGCTTTAAAAAGTGAACGTTTTGTAGGGTTGATTCAGCGAACAAATAGCATGTTGCTACTTAGCTACATGCAATAGCTAGACATCACAGCTAGCTTTGATTGCATAGGAAAACACAACTTGCTAACGAGCTAATAAACAGGCTCAACTCGGTTTGCAGTTACTTTATGGTTTGTCTTTACTGATAGTAACATCAAACACATTTGTTGGTGGATAATGCTTTGACTTGTTTTTTTTTTTACAAACCAGTGCACTATCAGCCCAATTATTGATGATTCTAGCCAATATTAGCTAATGCTAGCTCGCTACGTTACTGGTGAACCAACGTTAATGAAATTCCTAGCGGCATGCTAGTTATGTTAGCTTTGTCAAAGTCACTAGCTTAGTCCACCCCGTTAATCATCTGTGCTGGTGGTTACTGGATTGTTGACGTTGCCGTATCATTTGAGATCTTGATGTGTAACTTCCGTGGGACCGTTAGGCTATCTCTGCTGATGGAATTGGATGTTACTCAGAAAAAAGACAGGCAAAGTGTAGACTGTAGAATAAGGACAACTCACACCTAGTTCACGAATATGTTCTGTACATTTAAGTGTCAACCTATGTGATAAACACAGTGTCGCCTCAATCAACTAAAAGAAAATGGTGCATACCTGTGAAATGTTAAAGCAACACTATGCAACCATTTGACACTTTTTGGGGTATGGTTTTATAGGCAACTAGTTTTGGTATCAAACTCAAATTAATTTTGATTGCATATGGTCATGTGAAGGACAGATACACACCTGTGTCTCTCCCACTAGCCATCCAGGATATGCACTATGTAGTTCTGTGTTTCCTGGCTGGAACACCTTGCAAAAATGGAAGAAAAGCTTTCACAGCATGACATTTCCAGCTATACTGCCAAAAGACACCAGTTAGTGTGTTGGCAAGCTTCTATCAGGGTCAACTGGGCTGTTGATGGTGTTTGGAAGGTTTTTGCATGCCTTTTAGGTAGTTAGCTTGCTAGTTTTGGAACGGAACTCCTTATTTCTGCTTTAAACCTAAATATCTCATATTATGGCGAACTGCATTA